>NC_073695.1:1265939-1520769 GCF_029784165.1 Wyeomyia smithii | reverse complement strand
AGAGATAGAGATAGAGATTAGAGATAGAGATAGAGATAGAGATAGAGATAGAGATAGAGATAGAGATAGAGATAGAGATAGAGATAGAGATAGAGATAGAGATAGAGATAGAGATAGAGATAGAGATAGAGATAGAGATAGAGATAGAGATAGAGATAGAGATAGAGATAGAGATAGAGATAGAGATAGAGATAGAGATAGAGATAGAGATAGAGATAGAGATAGAGATAGAGATAGAGATAGAGATAGAGATAGAGATAGAGATAGAGATAGAGATAGAGATAGAGATAGAGATAGAGATAGAGATAGAGATAGAGATAGAGATAGAGATAGAGAGATAGAGATAGAGATAGAGATAGAGATAGAGATAGAGATAGAGATAGAGATAGAGATAGAGATAGAGATAGAGATAGAGATAGAGATAGAGATAGAGATAGAGATAGAGATAGAGATAGAGATAGAGATAGAGAAAGAGAAAGAGAAAGAGAAAGAGAAAGAGATAGAGATAGAGAGATAGAGATAGAGATAGAGATAGAGATAGAGATAGAGATAGAGATAGAGATAGAGATAGAGATAGAGATAGAGATAGAGATAGAGATAGAGATAGAGATAGAGATAGAGATAGAGATAGAGATAGAGATAGAGATAGAGATAGAGATAGAGATAGAGATAGAGATAGAGATAGAGATAGAGATAGAGATAGAGATAGAGATAGAGATAGAGATAGAGATAGAGATAGAGATAGAGATAGAGATAGAGATAGAGATAGAGATAGAGATAGAGATAGAGATAGAGATAGAGATAGAGATAGAGATAGAGATAGAGATAGAGATAGAGATAGAGATAGAGATAGAGATAGAGATAGAGATAGAGATAGAGATAGAGATAGAGATAGAGATAGAGATAGAGATAGAGATAGAGATAGAGATAGAGATAGAGATAGAGATAGAGATAGAGATAGAGATAGAGATAGAGATAGAGATAGAGATAGAGATAGAGATAGAGATAGAGATAGAGATAGAGATAGAGATAGAGATAGAGAGATAGAGATAGAGATAGAGATAGAGATAGAGATAGAGATAGAGATAGAGATAGAGATAGAGATAGAGATAGAGATAGAGATAGAGAAGAGAAGAGAAAGAGAAAGAGAAAGAGATAGAGATAGAGATAGAGATAGAGATAGAGATAGAGATAGAGATAGAGATAGAGATAGAGATAGAGATAGAGATAGAGATAAGATAGAGATAGAGATAGAGATAGGGATAGAGATAGAGATAGTGATAGAGATAGTGATAGAGATAGAGATAGAGATAGAGATAGAGATAGAGATAGAGATAGAGATAGAGATAGAGATAGTGATAGAGATAGTGATAGAGATAGAGATAGAGATAGAGATAGAGATAGAGATAGAGATAGAGAAAGAGAAAGAGAAAGAGAAAGAGAAAGAGAAAGAGAAAGAGAAAGAGAAAGAGAAAGAGATAGAGATAGAGATAGAGATAGAGATAGAGATAGAGATAGAGATAGAGATAGAGATAGAGATAGAGATAGAGATAGAGATAGAGATAGAGATAGAGATAGAGATAGAGATAGAGATAGAGATAGAGATAGAGATAGAGATAGAGATAAAGATAGAGATAGAGATAGAGATAGGGATAGAGATAGAGATAGTGATAGAGATAGTGATAGAGATAGAGATAGAGATAGAGATAGAGATAGAGATAGAGATAGAGATAGAGATAGAGATAGTGATAGAGATAGTGATAGAGATAGAGATAGAGATAGAGATAGAGATAGAGATAGTAGATATAGAGATAGAGATAGAGATAGAGAGAGAGAGAAAGAGAAGAAAAGAGAAAGGGAGAGTAAAAGGAGAGAGAAAGAGAAAAAAGAGAGAGAAATAGAAGAGAGTGTGAGAAGAGATAGACAGAGAGAGAAAGAGAGAGAAAGATAAGGAAAGAAAAGGAAAGAGAGATAGAAAGAAAAGGGAAAACATAGAGAAAGATACAGCGAGAGTAGAGAAAGAAGAGAGAGAGAAAGGGAGAGAAATAAGTGGAGCCCCGTTTTACGGTAATTAGCAAAAAACGCCCAGAAATAGAGAGAGAGAGCGAGAAAGAGTAAAAGAAAGAAATAGAAAGAAACAGAGAGCAAGAGAAAAAAGTAGGAGAAAAAGAAAGAAGGACAAAAAGAGAGATAAGAGAGAGAGAGAGAGAAGAGAATAAAAATGAGAGAGAAAAAAGAGGAAGAAACAGAGAAAGAGAAGAGAGAGGAGAGTGGGCGGAAAAGAAAAAAGAGAGAGAGAAAGAGATAAGAGAGAGAGAAGAGAGAAAAATGAGAGAAAAAAATGGGATTTTTTCTGATGGTTGAAAATAAAATAAAAATTTCAAATCATTCTGATGACGTTCTTATTTTATATTCAATTTTATCAATCTAGAAAAAGACTATTTTCCGTCGATTTTTTACCAATTTTTTAGACTTCAAAAATTTTTTAGGATTGCTGAGTTTCGTTATAATTTTCGAACATTTTTGATGATATTTCTTAGATCAATTTGTAAGTAACTAAGCGGTAAAAACTAAAAAACAATCAAGAAAGACAGTTTTTTAAGTAAAATTGCGTTTTACGGCAACTTAGGGGTGCCTATTAAATACTGAAAACATCGAGAGCGTCACGAAAATTGTTCACACTACTATTGAAATCAAAGCTGAAAACAAAACCAGTGTCAGTCTCAATCAAACTAATCAACCATTACCTTTCTTGTTGTTGTTTGCGCGCTCGAGTACACAACAATAGGCCATCCGGAAGGGTAACTCTCAGTAGCCACGTATAAAACCTTGCATGCACAAATTTTTTCAGTTTTTCATAGCGGCCGGACCATCATAGGAAACCGAAAGACCGCGCACTAGCGTAGATCATCTTACACAGCGTTAGATTCTGAATCGCCGGTCTATGTGGGATGCACTGTCATATAGGCATGTTGCTTCGTAAAATATAAAATTAACCGTCCTTTTCAGGACGACAACAGGTTTTCAATTAGTGGTGATTTTACTTTCAAGAAACGAGGTGCATAGGAGGAAAATACAACACCCGTGATTGGGTCGCACTCCTTTTACAAAACGAATAACGAACAAATTGTCATAAAATTGGCAGACCGTCATTTTCGTTCTAAACTTATCCGTTTGTAGTGCTGTAAATAAAATGGAGTTTTACATTGGTCCGCAATGTTAAGGCGAGTGGCAAACAGACAAATTTTAACTGCTTTACAATTAAATTATTTTGGGGTGCTAAGAAGCGCCATTGAGCACAATAGTCAAGAAACTGAATATATGGGGGAATTTGGATCTAGAGTTCGATAGCAATATTCTATAAAAAACAAATTCTTCAAAGTTGTTATATATTATAAAGCGCTCTTTGAAAAATTATCAAAAATGAGGTTGATCCTAATTTTAATATGTATCGAATAAATCCGTTTTTGACATAGGACTTCGTCTCACCGTGAGGGGTTTATTTTGAGATTTCTCTCGCATCTTGTGAAATATGATTTCACGTAATTGGCCTTTTCATCAATCATTCAACTGTTCCCGTGGAAATTATGGTCTCATTTTCATGCATGGAAGCAGCACAGGCAAATCCGATGTGAATTTGATCATGATCGTACGTTGATTCATTTCCGATCCATTTAAAATTCGAGTTTTTTTTAGAACAGTCAATTACTAAATTGACCTTTTTGAATATTTGGACATTCTTAAGGAAAACGATTTTTCTAGCAAAACCTTTTTCATGAATTGTACGTGAAATTCATCATTATATCAAGCACATCTACATGGGTGTATTTTCGGACTGTTCCGGTCGTGATACAACACCCTATGACTGCCGATACTTGGCAGGAAAAACTATCGAGGCTCGGTAAAAAAGGGCAGTAAAGTCAATCGTAGCAGGAAGCGTAAAAGTATAAAAATCTGTCATATACCACAGTAACAAAGTACTTTCCTTTCCGTCACAGTCGTTCGAGTTGCAGAGGTAAACTCGGTCGCTGGCGATAACGAATGTAGCCGGCGCCGTTAGGCGTCGTACACAAATTACGTAACGCATGAAGGGGGGGAGGGGGGTTAAGTCTGCTTTACTTATTGTTACATAGGGGGGAGGGGGAGTAGTTGAGATCGTTACGTAACTGTGAGTGATGTTTGCTCAAAATTGCAAGTTTGGGGGGGGGAGACAGGTTGTCCAGCGTTACGTAATTTTAGGGGGGGGGGAGTCATATCGAACGTTACTTATCGTTACATAGGGGGGGGGGTGAAGTCTAGGTTTTCAGCGTTACGTAATTTGTGTACGACGCCTTATCGATCTTTACAAAAAAAAAATAGAAGCTATTGAACAGTTGTACATTAAAGATGGTAATTTAATCCCAAATTAACCATTTTAATGTTTGATAACTCGAAATACTGCTGGAAGTTTTCTGTTAGTTTCCTGGCTTGATTTTTTTGTGATGTCAATTTTTCGTCTATTTGTAGTTTTTTTTTGTCGACTTTGTAGCGTTTGCAATAGTTTTTTAATGATTTTCGATAGTATTTTGGCTGCTTTTGTCAGTGAGTAAAAGAGCATGCGAGAGAGTGCGTAAATGATGTGTGTGAGTAGTAAGTGAGTGAAATAAAAAAAGGGCAGTGAGAAAGTGAGTGAAATAAAAAAGGGCAGAAGAAACTTGTGCTGAATGAAAGACGAAAGAAGAATAATAATTCTGCACACTCGCGTCGAGAACCCGACGCGACGTTTCAAACTTTTTCGAGAACGGAGTTCCATGACCCGGAAGGATCAGAGCAAGCGTCGTAGTGGAACATACAATTGGCTACTGAACTTCTAGGTAAAAAAGCAAAGCCTTGGTGCTACATTCCGATTCGGAACTCGACTTTTTGCCTTCGCAGCTGACTGTTAGTGTACAGGACAATTGCGGGGCTAGCCCTACGATCCTACTGACACTAACAGTCTCTCCCGAGCCGGGACTCGAACCTACGACGATTGGCTTGTTAGACCCACATCGTACCTCGAGACCAACTGAACTTCAAGGTATTGAGCGCAATAAAGGTTATCCCAGGACTCTCGCCGGGAGGTAGATTAATGGTACCGTGACAACAACGTGGATTCTATCACAAAGAATATCAACTCACCCAGTTGCCCCTAATTTCGCCTAATAGGAAAGTACTGGGAAATAATCAAGAGGAAAATTAAAAGACTAGAACGGTGACGCGGTATGCTGCACAGATGGCGATGAAATTGGAGCTAGCCACTTAGGTGGCCAAGGTGTATGTAATAAATGATGGCGCGAATTCCAGAGAAAGTTCGCGATTTCCTCCGATGACTGACGGAAAAAAATTCTTATATTTTTTCTGATTTTATAACAAAAAACCTTTATTTTGACTACCTAAAATATTTCCAAAAATCAAACAAAGAGATAGAACTTATTCATTTGTTCCGCAGTCTAAATGAAATGCCTTTAAACTCCTGTTAATTTAAACTATTTTTGATTGTTCTGTTTTTTGTGAAATTTTGCCAATGATTTTTTGATAATTTTTGGTTGCTCTAGGATAATTTCGAATGTAAAGGGAATAAATGTGCGAACCAGTGAATGAGTAAATAGGTAGGTACTGGAGGCACTCTATAGCATGGTTAACTAAACTGAAATATTATCGTCTCCTGTTGGAATTTGTAACCATGAAGTTCTGCTTTAACTTGTGTCGAAAGCGGTGCTGTGCGACTATTAAGACAAACATAAGAGGCTGAAACTTGCTTGAGAAGGATATTTTATCTATTCGATGGCACCAAAAACACTGATAAAGAATACTCCTTTGCCGTTTGCTTAACTTTACATAACGCAATTTGATTACCTGCGGCGACATTTGAAGTGTGCATTTATCGAAATTAGCATTGGCCGATATCGTATCGATACTCTCGGTTTCGATACCTCGAGGCCTAAATATCGTTATTTTATCGATGCAGACGACTTCGATATCAAGCTGGATCGATACTTTCGCCTTGATATTTTTTTAATACTGAAGGGAAACTATAAAATCGCTAAATATTGTTGATTGCTACAAATTGTCTAACGCAAAATCCTTGAAGAAGTGCGCGGATACGACCTATCGCGTTAATGTCTTCTACATACAGTACAAAAGTTTTATTTGCGCTCTTTTTGTTTGAATATACCCGCGCATTTCTATCACGATCATTATTTGTTACTCCAGCGGTTCTCAACCTTTTTTTGTCCGCGTACCCCTTGGCGACATTTCTCGTATCGATTGTACCCCCTGGCTTGGTACCCTTTCGCAGAGTGCGAGAGGGTAGTGGTAGGTCATGTTCTGGTTTTCTATTTTAGGTTTAAAATTGAACTATAGTTTGTTTGATTTCTACAGTCATGTTTTAAGAGCACGATTGAACAACAAATAAGGTATTACAAAGAAAAATTGCTTTTTCCGCCATTACTGATTTTTCTTTCGCGTACCCCCTGAAGGCTTTCGAGTACCCCTGGGGGTACGCGTACCCCAGGTTGAGAACCGCTGTGTTACTCTGAAGTGAGTTAGATATGACCCATTTTTGAAAAAAGTGGAGGTACCCTAATTTGAGTACTTTTACGGTTACTCACTTCTGAGTAAGGGCGTCATACGTCAAAAACTGATAAGAATCTACTCTGTTTATGCAAACCAGGAATTAACGAAAATGAGTACAAGTTACCCAGTTTGCCTAAATTTGGAGATTTGATGATTTCTGGTTTTTGTAAATCTGACTCAATAAATAAAATAAATTCAGAACAATCAAAATCATAGATTTATTTTTCATCGAAACATTATAAAAGTTTTAAATCATTCACGTGTCTTTATATAATGCGGCAACCAACCGGTTCACAGTTGCCCGTGAACTGTGGCTCATGTTTTTGTACAGTACGCACAGCAGAAAATCCTCAGGGGTGAGTAAACATCATGGATAATAACTCAAAACTGAGTAAACATGGTAATTATGAAAATTTGGGTAAATGTTACTCAATTATCCAGTACCCGATAACTCACTTTTTGACATTTTGCATAAGAATACCAAACTGAGTAGATCCTAAAAATTAGAGGTCAAATAAAGCAGCGTGTAAGGCTGTTTCTTGTCTCTTGCGAGAAAAATTCTCTCCCGCATTTCATAATACTATCTGTGCAGAGCAAAGTCAGAAGTGCCAAGTTTTTGAAAAAGGCCGACGATAAAGAATAAGAAGCCAGATTTTTCGTGCTGCCCTATATATCAAATTAGGCCGCAGACGCGCCTATGCTATTGCACTGATTTGTGTGTTCATTAGGACTATTGACCGCAGGGATACAAAATGTGCAAATTAGTCTTCAAAACGCAGATTTTTAGAGTCGGTGTGCAGATTTTTTATGGATGCAGATAATTACATTTTTCCATAGTTTCTGCAGATTTTTGTCAGAGACTCTATAATTGCGCAGACTTTCTCAACATCTGTGCAAATTTTTGCAGACTTCTGCCTGCGTGAACTAAGCAGATTTGTCAGTTTTTCGAGTAGTTGCATACATTTTTCAAAAACATCTGGCATCTCTGAAGGTAGAGTATCGATACAGCTGGTATCGATGCTCTGCCGTCAATGTCAGCCTGGTATCGATACGACCGAAAAAAATTTATCGATACCCAATTATCGATACCTTTACAAATTTTGGCTAATGCTAATCGAAATCATAATCTATAATAGGCTCTTTGCCGGCCACTCCGGTGCAATCATACAATCTCCCCAGCAATGTCAACCGTTCACACACAAACTCATTCACAACACCATTCCGATGTCGTAATTGATATTTTGCCAAACATGGAAGCACGAACTGGTGGCGGTATGATAACAGCCTCGTCAGGCAAGGGTGAGACATCGAGTGAGACACTACTGACTGACCCGGTGAACACGAGAAACAAGGTCGGCAAGTTGTGCTGTTGCCTGCCGCCAGTGCCGAAGCAGGTTGACGCCAGATAAAAGGGGAAATAATTAGCAACGGTTAAGGGCAGCTTCTTAACCTTTTTGGCAGGAAAGGTACTTGAGGAAATCACTGGTTTTACGAGTTCAGATCAAGGCAGCTCTAGTGAGTGGCTCATTCGTGGGTGGGAAAATTATAAATAGAAGAAAGTAAAAAAAAATAACGAGCCAACTATTTACTCCATATAGCTCATCATCGTCATCATCATCACTAATAACAGCAACAGGCAGGGCTTCGCTTCTTTCCTTTCATTTTTCGTCAAGCCGAAATCGAAAGGTGCAAACTGTGCATGCAACCTGTCTTGCGGGTACCATAATCATCCGGTACGGCCCCAGTTCGTTTTTACTGATGATGTGGGTCGGCTGTCGAAGGAATCACCAGCAGACTAATTTCCTTTCTCACCTCTTTGGCCCTATCCCGCGTGTGTAGCATGTAATAAGATGAAAAGCTTATTTAATTACTACTACTACTGTTGTCACTCCACGTGTTTTCATGTGCAGGCAGTGATGCGAGACTTTAAAACCGGTCTCGTGGTAACTCGTTAATCCGCTATCTGATCGCCATTCGGCGGCGGCATGAACCTGAAATTTCGAATCTACGATGACACCATCATAACTTGTTTTATGGTTGCAAATGACCGTTTTGCCGGTGCCAAATCAGCCGAAAGATAGTGTCAAACTGTCTTCTCTTTGAGCAGTTGAAGGATTATATAATGTTATGTTATCAATTTAAAATCATTTAAAAAATATGCACTTGTGACGATTTTTATTAAATTTGTTTCCTGTAACCTTCCATCCGTAAACTTCGATAGTAAAAATTTGATTATCTTTCGTACGGTTCCGTTGATGCAATGTCATATAAAAATCACCCAATTTTACAACCCCCGTTAAGTTTATGATTCCTCGTAAAAGGTCGATTGACTTTGGTTACGCACTTACCGAAAACAACCTGGATCAGGTGTGCCATCAAATAGGCCCCGATGGCTGTTGCCAGATACCAGGAGGCAAAGCTACACCAGGTAATTTCCACGATCATTTTTTATGCTTTTTGCTGTGCTGATTTTCTTAAAGCTTTTCCTATTTTCACTCTTCCACTACTGTTCGGCTTTTCCGGTACACGAAACACTCGCACTTATGCTGGACGCTTATGGCACTCTATTCGACACGAAAGAAACTTAGGTTTAAGGGCCTGATTAGAAAACTTCGAGTAGCGTTTTTCGCACGTTTCACCACCCGGTAAGGGGTTTCCTTTTATTCGAAGGATCTGCTGTATAAAATTGTTACCTCTGGCACGTGTTAGCGTGCAGGTGGCCTCTTCTGTGTCAACGTATTTTATAAAGCGTGAGATAAAAAAATCACAGGAAGGTTGTATGCAAAGCCACGACCGCAAGGTTGAAGTAGAATACTTATACAAGAAAGATAACCCGGCTGTTTGCGTGTCAGTCATTTTTTCTAGTAAATAAACGTTTACCGTTCATTGGCAGTTTTGTAGTTTCTTTTTGTTTGATATTTTGAATGAAGTTCATTGAAAATTTTTAAATTTTGTGCAAATGAGAAACTGAAAAGCTGCCGAATTGTAATATGCACATTTAATACGACATCATCAAACGGGAATGGAACAAAGGCTACGGTTATGCAGAACGCGAATGACGGCGCGATGCGATTCGCCTTACCGTGGTGAAATGTACAGCTCTTTTTAAGGCGAAGTAGAGCAATACGTTTCAACACATTTCGTCTTGCCGAATCGCATCGCGCCGTTATTTGCGTTCTGCATGACCGTAGCCAAACACTAAGCGACGCAAACACGTAATAATAGTCAGAGTATGCATGTAGATGAAGATAATTAACTTTGGATTATAGCGCAAAACGAGAAAATATTAACTCTTCAAATATTCATTTGTGTTCTTCAAATTTCAGTTGTTCAATCTAATATCCGATGAAATGTCTGTTTATTATCTGATGAAGCTCTTATATAGGCCAAATGATGCATTTCCAATTTACTAGGTCCATAACTCTGCCGACCGTGCTTGAGAAAGCAATCGTATAACGACCAATCAGAGGACGAATTTTGTGTTTTGACAAGGCTTAAGAATTTTCAATAGTACAATAGTTCGAATAATAAAATTGCAATTTCATGCATTTGGTAGGAATCTTAGAAGATTTTCTAATCGATTGCTGCAAAAACGAAGGAAATCCATTGAAAACTAACCGATTTATTAGCATTTGAAATTGGACATATTTCTCACTTTTTTCAGGTTTAGATTTTCATTTCACATCCCTATGTAGCCGAACTTCCTGAGAGAAGTATTCTACTTCAAAAAATCGATAGGATACTGATTTTGGATCCTATAAAAATTGTGGCACTTATTTTTTTATGTTCAAAACGCCAATTGAGATTTAATTTTTTTTAAATCACCAGCATGGAAAATAACTTTGCCAGAGGATTTTTGACATGGTAAAAAAATCAAAAATGATCGAAAATGAACCATTTTATATGTGACTTTGAATAATGCATTATTGAGTTAGGATTTGAAATATGCGATTGGGGTTTGGTTTTAAACTTTGTGTAATTTTCATTATTTAGAGTTTAGTAGTTGGAATTAGCAAGGAATTAGAAACGACATTGATGAATAATTGAAAAATGTCCAAGATACTGGCATTCCAGAGTTCCTAGATTTAGATTTTTCTGGATTTTTCTGACAAAATAAAAGTAACATGCATTTTGGTGTTGAGGTTAAGATTTACGATATAGAAGTTTGAATTCTGAACTTGGAATCAATGATTTAGGTTCAGCGGTTCTAAATTTGTGAATTGAAATTTGGGTTACAGCAAGGCCCGAATTTGAGAGGGCAAAGGGGGCAAATGCCTCGGGCCCCTCGACTCGATGGCCCCCCTAATCCTATGCCAGAGAAAATAGACGGGAAGCCAATGAGATGACCCTTTTTTTGCTCATCACTTTCCATTTCACAATAACCCAATGTTTTAAAAAAGAGGGCCCACCGACGAATATCTGCCCCGGGTCCCCTATCACCCAAATCCGGCCCTGGTTACAGCCTCATCTTGAGAGAACTTTCATAATATAAATTGGCAGTAATGATTCAAGGTTATAAATTCACGAATTAAGAGCTTTTGGATCTACAATCATTCAATTTTTGAACACTACAATATGCTGATAATTTATGAGCATTCAGGGTGTGCGATTCCGGAATTTCATTGCCGAGGTTTGTTTTTTGAATTCTGGATGTTGGGCTTTGAATTGTGGAAAACGTAGATTTTAATCAATGATTCAAACACTAACTCAGAAATCCGTATCAGATCTAAAATGTTGAGTATCAAGCCTAAAAATCTATAGAAATACAAAGCAGAAGCCATTGACGGATATGAATTAAGTATTTGAACGTTCGTGTTTAGGATTTGAGGTCAAAATGACGGACTACGAAACTAGGAATCACATCATATCACAACAGGGAAATAGCTGACCCGACATACGTCGTCCCGGCCCTTTTTTTCTATTTAATTAATTTTAAACATTGAAAGCATGGGAACTCTCCAGTGATTCCACATACATTATTAGTATTTAGTATTTTGTTACGCCGCATGAAAACCGCGTAAATTCCAAAATTCACGTAAAAACCCGCATGAAATTCCGAAATTCGCGTAAAAAAAACTAAAAGGTTTTTAATAATTTCTGCTACATACTTTCGAAAAAGAATCAATAGCAGTGATATTTCCGCATGCGATATTCGCCCATTTTTGGCTACTTTAAAGACACCGGAAGACGGCATGTTAGAATTCAAAATGGAGTTTTGGGTAGATTAAAGGTATTCAGTCATCAAAATGGTCCTGGGGTCGATTTTCGGCTTCTGTGCATCATCTTGATCATTTCGAACTGTTTTCCGGAAAAATTAGTTGAAATATGTGTGGGACCCCATCTCTCCGTACCAGAGTAGGAAGTGGGGCCAAAGCATCATAGAATCCTCTTAAATCCTCCTCCCCTTAGGGAACATACATAAATGACGTAGCATTTGAGAGGGAGGGAGGGTTTGCAGTTTTGTGATGAAATGTGACGAGGGGGAGGGTGGGGGTTCAAGCCAATCTACGTAGCAAACATGAAACTAAGAAAAAAATTTGGATTTTTTCTAATTGTTCTTTTTTATCACTGTTTTGTCTGCTTAGGGTCATTTTTATTCCTTCTTTGTCTTTTCTTGTTCATTAATGACTCAAGGTATGTTTTGGATAATAAAATTTGCCAAAAAAATTAGGGGGGGGGGGGGTGTCGTTATAAGCTACGTAATTACCTAGAGGGGGGTCATGACTTTGTGACGAAATGTTACGATGGGAGAGGAGGGGGTCAAAAAAACCGAAAAAACCTACGTCATTAATGGATGTTCCCTTATCCTCTAAAATCCTCACATTTCAAATTTAGTTCTATTTGCTTAGTTGGTTCTAAAGTTATGTAGAAATTTGTGCTTCATTTGTATGGGAGCCCTCTCTTTCTGAATAGGGAGGGATGTCCAACCACCATAAAAAATTGCTGCTTCCACATGCTGAATTTGGCTCCATTTACTTGACTAGTAGGGTGGCAAATCAAAACGAATTTTCGAATTTCATTCAGAAGTTGTGCTCAGAAGGTTTGTCTTCTCGAAAAAAGCCTCCATTAAAAATTTCAGCACAATCTGACTACAAGAGCGCGTGCCTCAAAGCGGTCAAAGTTTCACGAAAAATATCGATGAAAAAAAGCACAGGTAGTAATACATGAAATTGCCAAATTTAAAAAAAAATGATGCCAAATGTCTTAGAAATGCATGAAACGGTGAGATCTGGTTTTATCTCAAAAAAATTTTTTTCGAAAAATTCGACTTTCTGGGGCTTTGAAAATTTTTGAGATTGGCGCTAACGGAATGTATGACAAAAAAATTTGACCTTCGAATTCCGCTTCGAAGTAGGGCTCAAAAGTTTCGTCTTCTCGGAAAGAGTACCCATGCAAGATTTCAGGTCAATCGTATGTTAGGAACACGTTCCTCAAAGAGGTCGAATTTTACGAAAGATACCGAAGAGCACAGGTATCGAATTTTTTTTTTAATATAAATGTCTAGAAATGCATGAAACGTCGAGGTTATCTAGCAAAAAAAATCGAAAAAATTCGACTTTCTGGGACTTGGAGTTTTTTGGGATGAGGAATTTCAAAAAATATCGTGATTATTCTAATGACTACGCGATGTTTACACTTCAAAGAACCGCGTTCACTTTCTCGAAGGTATTCGGCATTGCTAAGAGAAATTGATATAGATACTTAGTTGCTTCGGGAGGTAGATGATTTTTGCGTGCGTCATTCGCAGACGCTCGCGGTGTTTGAATCATTCGTTAGTTTTTGTAATAAGCTGGCTTCGCGCGCAACATCGTGAGTTTCCGTCAATCACCACGGAGACATGATAACAAAAACCTCTCTTTTCGCCTCAGTCGTAGATATTTAGAAATAAACTCGATCTCGGTCTGATTGTCCATATCGTGATCAATCTAACAACTACGCAATATACACTTTCACTTGCCTTCGTAATGAGTTAACTTTGCGCGCAACATTGTTCGATTCGTCGCTTACCACGGTGACCAAACGCTACCATTCCGTCGCGGTCGTGGAGATGTAGAGGTAAACTCGATCTCCGACAGCAACGACTGTGAAACCTCCTTCCTTACAATTTCTTTTTTTACCCTAGCGACCGTAAGGACGTGGCTGACGCCGTTATGGATCTATACAAAGCGGAAGCTACTGAAATTTTTGGGATAAGGAAATCTGGGACTTTAACCAGAAAGTCGACTTTTTTCGAGATAACACCAGACTTTTCATGCATTTCTAAGACATTTGCATCAAAAATTTTTTCTCGATATCGACAATTTCAGGTACACTGGGGTCTTTTTTACGCGGGTTATTTTTATGCGGTTTTTATATACGTGGCTTTTTCATACGATTTTTTACAAAACGATGATTATTTTCACGCGATTTTTAAGCCTGTTCGTTCCTCTTGAAGGACGCTGTAGGCTGTTTCAAGAACAGCAGCCTTCCTGAGGTAAAAATACCAGACTGCAAGCAATTGCAATCATTATCACTCGTAGTGGGTAAAACGCCTACACAAGTCACATTTGCCGGATCTGCGTTGCCCAGCTATGTCCTGATCCACCGGGTTCAACCGCCTGTGCTGCTGTATGTTTCTTGAGTAATTTACTGCGTTCACTAACTTTTTTCACATTAGAACTGCTTTTGGAAGACTTTTAATGCTTTTCAAGATCAAACATAAAAAATATCTCTTGATCTCAATTTAAACTTTATATACGGGTTTTTTTTTGAATATGTGATTTTTCATATTGAAGTAAATATAATTTGAAAAGATGACAAAAACTGTGATAGTTTTATATAACTTGCATGTAGAAGCACAGATTTATTTTTTTTGTATTTATTCCTAGAACTAGAAAAAATACCTTTAATTTGATCCAAAAAGATCGAAAATTTGACAACTGGTTCAGAAGTTATGAATTTTTGAATATGAAAACATCGAATAGAGCCGTTTTTTGTGGTTATTCTATCTCGAAACTGATCACCCAAAGTGCTTCTATTGTACTCAAAATTGCATATGGATCTTTGGCGAAAATAATCAAACCCGTATTTTTTCGTTGGGTTATTAGGATGACCAGCTCCGAAATAGGGTGACCACAAAAAACGGCTTTATTCGATGTATTTTATTTTCAAGAATTTATAGCTTTTGAATCAGTTGATCAACCTTTGATCACTTTGGATCAAATCAAAAGTAATTTTTTTAGTTTGAATAAAATAATACAAAAAAAATCTATCTTTTTTTACATGCAAAATAGAGGAAGCGTACCAGTTATGGCAATACCTAAAAAATGCACCAGTTGTGGCATGAACCAGTTATGGCCTATGGAGTTTAAATGGGGTAGTGCCATAACTGGTACCATTACGTTTATGCGATGTAACCATAACTGGTGCACTTGCCATGTTTGGTTCACCTACCCTAGATAAAATATTTATAAATTTTGTAATGTTTTCAAATTAAATTTAATCAAATATAAAATATAACACATTTTCAAACATTTCACCATATAGAAAGTCAAATATGCCATTAAATTGAGACCAAGCGACATTTTCAAAGTTTGCCCCTAAAAGAACGACGAACATATGAAAAGGGCATTTTCTGGTGAAAAATATCAATAGCTTTGAGTATAATTGAGATATTTACAATATCACCATTGCGAATTGTCTTTCCTAAAAATCCCTTAAAGTAGTTCAGAAACAATTTTATTGTGGAAATTCAAATAAAAAAGTTATAGCAGAAAATATGTTTTTTCAATCTAAGTTGATTATTTTTATAGATATAGAAAAACTTTTTTTGCATAAGTCTCTAAAGACTTTACACACTTCCGAGCTTACTAGGGGCACAAAAATTAATAGAAATAGTAAAAATCTATAATCTTTTCGCTTTTGTCGACCAGTGTTATAGTCCTACAATTTAGAAGCATGGTTGGATTACGATTGTAACTTAAAATATGTATAAATTATTTTGCATTTCAGGTCCCTAAATCTCGAATTAAAATTGACGATTAATAATTCTAGATTCAGGATTGATGATTCTCAACCCAACTTTTCAGAAGAAGAAGAAATAATAAATTTAAAAAGTGCTGAATGTTGGCTTGAAATTTTAGATTTAAAATTTCCTTATATGCGGCTTCTTATTATTAATTTATATTGATCCAGCATTTTTGGATTAAGATTTTAGCTATCCAGAGAATAGAGATAAAATATCAGATCTAAAATTATTTATCAAAACTTGTATAAGGGGCTACGGATTTCAGATTGAGTGTTTGAACTATGGATTTTGCCATTGAATTCAGGATTTATGTACAATCATTACCTTAGCATCACTAACAGAGAAAGAGACGGACGTTTTTCATTATCCGAAAAAAAAAAACAAAATGAAAGCCAAATCGAAGTTGACCAAACATTGAAATGAAATATAGAGAACGCTGAGTCAGTTTACAATCAAAATAAAGTATTCAGATAAGTTCAATGGAAATAAACTTAAGACAAATTGGCATCAAGTTGTAAAGTAAATAATACGAATTTAAACTGAGTTGAATTGAGTTCAATATAGTTTAGAACAATGATTTACGAATGTTCCACTCTCAGTGAGTTGATGCTAAAGACAAAATAAGTATTCGATTATCAAATTCCGAAGAATTTGATAAAAATTCAAATTAAATTTAAATTTAAATCAAAGTTAGAATCTAGATGTCCTTGAACAAGCCAATTTGCGGAAACTACAGTGAAATAATTAGACAATTAATTGGAATAAAGTCGATAGAACAGTTAAATAAAACTGAATTGTTTCCGTAAATTAGCTTCATTTCGTTTCCACTTCCCACTCGATATTATCTAAATGTTCGCTATCCGTGATGCTTAAGCTTTGAATTGGAAATAAAATCAAGGCCGGCACGCAACTAGGTAGCAAAAATTAACGCCACCTCTAGGCATTGATAACCGTTTCAATATTTTTTTCTGGTTCGCTGCACTGTCTAAGTCACATATTTACTATCGATTCCAGATTGTTTTGGCATCATTCCAAAGAACCACAATTAAAAAATGTTGCGCGATAAACATGCGAGGAACTAGCCTCTACCAGATTCGAAATGTGCACACTCAGCACATCATATGAACAAAATCGCTTTTTTTAAACGAGGCAATTATCGCCTATTTCTGTGTTGTCAAAAGTCGAAACTTAAAAGGAATTTTATCTTGGTTGAAATTTTTCACACTGATAAGCTCCGTAATTGTTCTACTAGAAACGCCGCAGGTGCTTCATTTTCAATAACAATCGGTTCTACTATTAACACTCCAAATAAAAACACATTTTCACAGTTCGGAGCAGTGCTTATCGATTAAATATTTAACCGGTATCGCTTGCTTTGACACAATGCTGTTCTTGAGATAAAATCTTCCGCGTGCCTCTTCGCGAATGCTGTCCCATTGAACAATTAGCCGATTCGCATGAACTTAAAACATTGAACATTTGCCACTGACCGAATCCTGCTGCGTTAATTGCCCCGTTGTTTAATGAGACAATCAAGAGAGACGACGACGTTGTTGTGTGAATTTTTTTTTTCCACTATCACAGATCCAGTGAGACGAGAGCTTTCTGAGCCTGAAACCGTTCGCGCACCATTTAGAACTGACGAACCGCGAGCTGCGTCCGACCTTCCGTAGCAGTTGTCGACGCGTCGTAGTTCAGTGGAAAAGCTTTTTGCTTGATTATGAGGCTCAGCCGAGCCGAGATACGAGAAGCCTTCGTTCCTTCCACCACCACCTTCGATGCAGGCGGGTGCGAACGAACGAGCTGCAAAATAGAGGAGCGAAAAAAAAAATACCCCCAACGTTGGTGCGCCACCTGGAAGGGTTGAAGCGGGTGGTAGCCTGTGGCTGCACCATTCAAAGGTAAATAAGCGTATAACCAACAATTGTAACGCGGGCCGATGTTTGTAGACTGTCGGATCGACCGACAGACAACACGTGTTTCAGTGAATACCTGTTGCATGCTATCGTTTGTCCATTTGGTGACAAACGCATCTGTTACGTGGTTTACGTTGATTGTTTTTCGGGCAGGGCTGACCTGCCACCTCCCTATAACCTCCCGAAAACATGCAGATTTATAGAATAACATTTCGCTGAAATTGTGTGTGGGTTAATAAGCCTGAATCCTTTTAGTAGATGATGATGTATGTGATATTGATTCGTCATCCAATTTGCCGGTACAGCAACTAGTTAGCAGTGTTAATCTTCGTATACATAATTGAAACGTATTTTATATTCACCGTGCAGTGTGAAGTTTTCTTTTTTTTTTTTCAGTTATACCCCGAGTTTAATTACACAATGATTATTTCGCGTTTTTACTTAAGTGAGATAGAGAAAAAAGTAACTAACGAATGAATAAAAAAAACCAGTATGGTTCCGTGATTCGGCTAGAACCGGCATCTAATGGGGATGAGCGGGGTCAAGTTATCCAGCTCTTTATTATTGCCATTTTACTTCTCGAGGGATTTTGCGTGTCTGCGTATTTCCGCCTCGCGAGTGGTGATGTCATTATCGTCTGTTATCAGCAACGCAAGAAATCCCCCAATCACGGCGACAGCAGCAGAATCTATTTTAATAATTTTGTCGTGTAAGCCTGGGATTATTGATATTATAGATAATGATTTTTCTCAGCCAGATAGATAAGGTTGGCACGACACCTGCCGTACGTAATTATTTGATTTTTTTTCTCTTGGAATGTTTTTTGATTTTCTATTCAGACAATTTTTTTCTATACAATACATTTTATTATTTACGTCTTTTTTCACTATATTTGGGTACGTTCTGTACAAAATCAAATGAGCCTGTAACGTTTTGGGTTGGCTGAATAGAAGTTTTCAAATGCTAATAGTTCTCATGCAACTATCTTGAATTCAATGACTAATATTTCGTTAGATAGCCGAAATATACAAGATTCTATAAATATGATAATTATCACCACCAGTTTCTTGTTTCATAGTGAAGATTAAGAAGAAGCTTTTAAGTCAAATATCCACATACATTTTTCATACTCATTTCTATAATGCAGACATCAAAATGGTAGACGAAATGATTTCACGCGTTTGGTTCGGTCAACCTTTTAATGATATAATGTAAGCATTATACCAGATATCAACATTGAATATTTCTACAAAGTTGAATAAAATTTATTTAATGCATCTTAATCAAACGGAGAAGATTTTGTTATTTTTGAGCAACATTTTGTTACTTTTTTGTCTTATGAGTATGACCGCGCATTAGACTCAAAAAGTTATAACCAGCGTTGCCATTGTGCCAGATAAATCAGGATTTTGCCAGATTTCTGTTTGCGAGCCAGACAAACCTATAAGCCTCAGAATTGCCAGATATTTGTAAATGAGCCAGATATTTGCCAGATTTCATTCGCGTCGTCTCGCAAAAAGGTCATTACTGCGAGATTGGCCGTGCCTGGCCTTTACCTACCTACACCCGGTGAGAGCAAAAAAAAAGGTCATCACTTTTCAATTCTGCCAGGAATTTTATCCAAAAATGTGTGACAGATTTTTGCCAGACTTTTTATTTTCGGTTTGCCAGATTTTATTCAAAACTTAGTGGCAACGCTGGTTATAACCAAAAAGTAACAAAATACCTATATGACGGCTACACGTTTGTATGAGTTTCTGCAGGAGAACATACAACCAAGAGCCATTCGCTGCATTTGTATTGAAGCAACGATCAAGTTCATTTCTTTTCCCTTCATTCACGCTAGTTACATTTCACCGGTCAGCCTCATATGTTGAATTAGAAACAGTACTGTTTACTTGGAAATGAAAAGGTGTAATACCGTGTAACCAGAGTTGCCGGGGATGCGAATGGGGGTTTTCTAGATGGGCATGGGAATTTTGTATTATCAAACAGGTCCAAATGAGTTTCCTTGAAGCGACGAGCATGTATTTCCAACAAGGCTTGCAGCCGTTCTCAGGAAAGCTAATGTTTGTTTGTTTTTCTAAATCGCAGTTTACAGATCGTGTCGTGATCTTAGGACACATATAAACTTATGAGTTGGATGATACTGAATAACGGAGAAAAAAACCATCAACGTTTGCACTTTTTGCAAAAACGTGATCGTAATTATTTTTATTTTTATAGCCGCAGTGTTTTCAGTTAAGTTCTTCCACTAGTTATTCTCCATGTTTTAGATGTTGGTATTTTGTGATTAATCCATTCAACAGTGAGAAACAAATTTTACTTTTCCCATTTTGGAATATAAAAATCAACTTTGTACGGCAAAGTTGTAGCACATTTTAAAGAACTTGCTTTATTGATAACATCATACTTCTATCTGCTTATTTAAATGAACTTTCGTGGGGTTTTCTATAATCATCTCTAAGAATCAATTGTTCTCAATTTTACTTTTTATTTTGATTTTCTACCATTTTTAAATATTGTTTGCTATAACGAAACAAAGAATTTCTTCGGAGGAAGTTTATTTTTATCTCACATATTCCTTGGATTACTTACGATTTTTACTTAAATAGTGCATCAGTTTACATTAATCACTTTTTACTCAAAAAATTGATTTTGGAGCCGTAGTATTATCAGCAAAGTTGTTTTATCAATCATTCTTCATTTCATGGAAGTTGCGAATTTGGGATTTTGCTACCTACAAGTGAGAAACGAATCTTACTTTTTCTAATTTTTGTATATAAAGGTTCAATTTGTTCGGCAAAGTTGTAGCACATTCGAAAAAAAAACAACTTTGTCTGTGATACAACTATCTGCCAACTTAAATGAACTATTGTAAAGTTTGTTTTAGAAGGCCCCATGAAATCATTTTATTTTAAATTCAATTTTTTGTTGTAATTTTCTAGAGAATATCAATATTCTACTAAGTTGTCTACTATAATAAAACACAGAAGCTTACCGAAGAAAGTTTTTTATATCCTTTGTTTATTTACTTATTGAGGGTTTTTATTAAAATAATGCACTAATTTATCTACAGATATCTGCACAGAGAGAATGCAGGAGACAGCGAGAGACTAATGCCTAAATCTGGTTTCAATGATGTTTTACTAATACTCAAATTTAGGAATTGTTTTGTATGCAGATATATGCAGATTTTGTAGACATCTGTTAGTAAATTAGTCAATAACCAAAAAAATACGAGAGATAAAAATAAACTTTCTTTGATTAAATTGTTTATTTCCTTATAGCAAACAACATTGTAGAGCATTGAAAAATTGTTACTAGAGAATTTTATATTGAAAAAATTGATTTTTAGTAGCAATGTCTTTAACAAAGTTGTTCTTATCGACCGTGCTACAACTTTGACGAACAAAGTATTTTTTTTATATGTAAAAACGAAAAAAGCAAAATTCGTTTCTCAATTTTAAGATGGATCAATCACAAAATTGTATCTTCTATAGAATGGAGAATAATTGATGGATCAACTTTGCTGAAGGCACTTAAATAGTCGTACTCCCGTAAAATGTGCAAATTACATGACAGTATGTGTTTTTACTTGGTTGGAAAAGAATTCTATTGCTTTCTAGGTAATAAATTTGTTACCAAAGGGAGAATTTTTCGTTATTGCGTTTTGCGTTATTTGCGTGTTATCGCATATCATTGATTTAAAACTGGTAGTTAGACTTGTACATTCGAAATGACACTATCTGTTGCATGTATCACATCGTATCCTGTGCTCCAAACTCTTCGTGTTGCTCATTTGAACACTATCGGATTGTAAAATAAATCCATTCATTGCTAAAAATAAAATTTACCAAAACAATTTTATAATCACAGTTTTTGTTTCGTTAAGCTGTGTTGTAGTTAATAACTTTTATTAATCCGTTGACCAAACATCTATCGAACCTTACGAACTCTCTGTGATACTAATGCCAAAAATTTTTGAAATATCTAATGTATCCAGGAATTTGTTTTTCTCAATTGGAATTAAATTTCAAACGTCCAATTTACCCTGCCAATGTCATTCCATAGTATCTGCAGGTTTGAATAATTTTTCAGATGTCATTTTGTGTTGAAGTAGGACTACGTCTCTCAGGAAGTTTGGCATAGGGAAAATCTAGAAACGGAAAAAAGTGAAAATTATATCCAATTTCAAATGCTGAATCTCCTTCGTTCTTGCAGCAATCGATTGGAAAATCTTCTATGCATCCGCCCAAATGCAGAAAATTGTAATTTTATTATTCGAACTATTGCACTACATATTGAAAATTACCAAGCCCTGTTGAACCGCAATTTGACCTCTGATTGGTCGCTTAATGCTTACTTTCCCAAGCACAGTCAACAGAATTATAGACCTAGTAAATCGGGAATGTACTATTTGGCTTATATTAGAGCCTGTATTTGTCAACCCCAATGCGATGAAAGTGAAGCTACCTCCGCTCCGCTCCGGTAAAGAATATCCTACTCAACAAGCTCATTAGCGACTTCACATCGCTGGGAGTCGCCATCATCCCTTCATAGCTTCTTACAGGGTTCCGTCACATTAGGTGGCGGTTCTCTACCGGATTCTTCGTATGTTGACATAGCCTCCAGCTGTGCATGAAAGTAGGTCAAAGCTTGCTTACAGTTGAAGCCAAGTCTTCCGCTTGGCTTTGGTGACGAAAACCGCCGTCCGGAGGGCGTCGTACACAAATTATGTAACGCTAAAAATCTAGATTTCAGACCCCCTCCCCCCCGTATTTAACGATAGGTAACGTTCGACATGACTCCCCCCCTGAAATTACGTAACGCTGATCAGTCTGACTCCCCTCCGAAATTTTCAATTTCGAGCAAACATCACAGTTACGTAACTGTCTCTGCTACCCCCCTCCCCCCTACGTACCAATAAGTAACGCAGACTCAACCCCCCCCCCCCTTCATGCGTTACGTAATTTGTGTACGACGCCTAAGCACAATTAATTGAATAAAAGCCCGCGGTTCGGTACTTAATGGGCCGATAACTCGTCGCCGCATCGCGAGGGTGAGATACCGGTGATTGTTTACAAACACGACGGAGTGGTAGAGCGCACGGCTCACCGCTCTCGGTAGAATTAGGCTAAGTGGGATTACGGACCTACGCACTACTAAGCATTTGGAAGATAGCCAAGATCCACCCGTTCCGCAAACCCGGGGAGGATCCGACATTGTCTTCAAGCTACCGTCTGATCAGCCCACTCACATCACTGGGCAAACTGTTTGGAAAATTGATCCTTAACCGCATGATGGAGGCTGCTGAGGAAAACAACGTCTTTCTTCCAGAACAGTTTGGGCTTACGAAGGGACATTTCACCACGCACCAGCTGGGGCGGGTGTTGAACAATATCATAAGTGACAGGGCTGTATCCAAGTCCACAGCCAGAGCTTTGTTGGATGTCGACAGGGCGTTTGACAATGTCTGGCATGACGGGCTTGCATACAGGCTCTGTACCTTCAATTTTCCACCATCTCTAACAAAAATTATCCGTAGCTACCTTCGGCAAAAGTCGTTCAGGGTATCGTTGAATGATTGCCTATCAAATCCTGTTTTCATCCCAGCAGGGGTCGCACAGGGCAGTCTTTAAGCGACAGGCCCGGATTTAAGGGATGGCAAAGAGGGCAAACGCCCCGGGTCTTCCGACACGAGGGGCCTCCCTAGTCCTGAGCCAGATGTGAAGACAGACTGGAGACCTTTTTTTTTGCAGCGGTATTACAACTTTCTCTATTAAAAAGTTGCCTTTGAAAAGTAGCGGCAGCATCAGCGGTAGGTAACTTTCTCCAGTGAAAAACTCTGCTGTATTTTAACAACACACAATCGTTTTTGGGATGCTGGCAATTAAAGCCTGTCAGCCGTCAGCGTAAAAACAGCTTTGCGCAGTGTTATCAGAAGAGTGCCTTTTTTCTACTGCCGGGAATCATTATCATATCCGATATTAAATTGAACACAAATTGTTCTTTTGAGGACAAACTCAATACCTTATTTAACAGTTCATTCTATCAGCTATCCGCGTCGGTAACTACCGCGGGTAGTAATGATAGATACCTCAGCACTTTATTTAGTAAACAACAGAAAGGTTGGGTGCAAAGCTACGACCGCAAGTTGTGATTCTTGTGTTTTTCTGTTTTGAATCACGCTAATTTTAACAAACGGATTATGTAAACATGGTATTGATGATTGAAAATATTTTTAAAACCAGAACGGTTTATTTAAACGGTGCTTAGCAAAAAAATAATGATTCAGCAACACTGCGTACAGAAATTCGAATGTAAACATGTTCAGATTTCATATATTTTATGTCGAAAACCAAGTTAGTTTGAACTGAAATTCACGAAAAAATAAGGAAGCTGTCATGTTTTAGCCGGGCACTTAATGGTGCTGCTCTCGGTCATACGTTATTGCGATTCGGCAGTAAATAATAAGTGTGTATAACGTCTTCAATCTGTGGAATTTTTATTATTATTTTTCTGACACAGACATCAGAAACACTATCACCAGTTGAATTTAACTTGCCATTCGTAGTCCTACGTCAAACGTGCGTTTGTGCACTAAGCCATATACCCTGGCACTTTTTAATGTATAGTTCGTTTAAAGAATAACAGCAAAATTTTGAAATTCGAGAATTTCAAAACATGTCAAAAAAGTTAAATATGTCGAAAAATATTGAAAACACTCAATTGACGTCGAAAATGACAATGAAAATGAGTTATAATAAACCTAAAATTTGTGACAATATTCATTTATGTGATATAAAAACCTTATGACTTCTATCCATCTGCACTAAAAAAACAGTTTTTTTTCTTTCGCAGGAGCTTATGACCACTGCTAGATATATTGTGTTACACTCCACGTTAATATATATGCGCTGTCAGTTCGTTCCATCACTATGGGTATCAGTGACGGTCGCCCTAGGAGTTTGCATTTTCCCCCAGAAGGAATGCCCTCTTTGATGAAATTCATCACCTTTGTTAGTTCTGCATTCCAGACCTCCTTTTCCAAAAATACGCTGTCTTTGCTGAAATGCTGTTCCGAAGTTTCAACTTCAAAAATACAGAAGCGACATATTCATCTGTCAGTTTACCTAGTTTTTTAAGGTGATACCTGCTCTCGGACAGTGTCCAGTCAGTAGGCCAGGCAACGTACTCAGATCAGCTTCATTTGTACTGAGGAGTTTGCGGGTGATTCTATTACAAGGTGTAATAAAAAGTTTAGATTGTCTTGCATTGGAGGTAGCCCTCCAGTTAGTACCAATCATCATTGCTTTCCGAATCAAACATCGTGCTCTTCCCCATCTTGAGACGAAAGTTATTGAAACTTTGGGAATTGAAGTTCAATCTGAACTTGGGATTTTATTTATTGCCGCAGCATATTTACCATTTCAATGCACACGCGAGCTCAAAAATTATTTTAAAGGTGATTTACAAAAACTCACCAGAAATCGTTCGAAATGTTTTATAATCGGCGATTTTGACGCTAAACATCGTTCATGGAATAATTCTCAAAGTAATTCCAATGGCAAAATTTTATTCAATGATTGTTCTTCAGAATACTATTCTATTTTGTCTCCGAATAGTCCTACATGCTTTTCTTCTGTAAGAAACCCTTCAACAATTGATTTGGTGCTTACAGATCAAAGTTATGTATGTAGTGATTTGATCACACATGCTGACTTTGATTCTGACCATCTTCCAATAACTTTTTCTTTATCACATGAATCAGTGCTAAACCCTATGAGCTCTGTTTTTAATTATAACAAGGCTAATTGGGAAAGATACAAAACTCATATTGAGAGAAATTTCAATAATGAGCTTGATTTGCAAAACGAAGTGAATATTGATTCCGCTTTGGAAGCATTAAAATGTGCAATTGTTGATGCCAGGAATTATTCTGTTCCAAAGGCTCAAATGAAATTTGATTCACCAATAATTGACGAAAATCTTCAACTTCAACAACTAATTCGTTTGAAAAATGTCCGCAGACGTCAATATCAACGTTCTCGTGACCCTGTTTTTAAAACTATTTATAAAGATTTACAGAAAGAGATTAAACATAGATTTACTCTTCTGAGAAATCAAAATTTTGAGACTAAAGTTGAAAAATTTAAACCATATTCAAAACCTTTTTGGAAGCTGTCGAAGATTCTTACGTAACCTTCAAAGCCTATTCCAGTTTTAAAAGATGGTGAACGTTTTCTTGTATCCAATGAACAAAAGGCTCAAAGACTTGCTCAGCAGTTTGAGAGTGTTCATAACTCAAATTTGAATTTTGTGAGTCCAATTGAAAATGAAGTCACACGTCAATTTGACTTAACTTCTTCCCAGAATTTTTTACCTGCAGAAATAACTGAAACTAACTTGAATGAGATTAAATCAATTATTAAAAATTTCTAAAATATGAAAGCACCTGGTGACGATGGAATCTTTAATATACTAATCAAACATCTCCCTGAGAGCACAATGGAATTTTTAGTGAAAATTTTCAATTGCTGCTTCAAAATTGCATATTTTCCCAAATTATGGAAAAATGCAAAAATTACTCCAATTTTAAAACCGGATAAGAACCCAGCTGAAGTTTCAAGTTATCGACCAATCAGTTTGCTTTCTTAAAAAAGTAAACTGTTTGAGAGAATTATTCTTAACAGAATGATGTCACACATCAACGAAAATTCAATTTTTGCAAATGAACAGTTTGGATTTCGCCATGGGCATTCCACAACTCATCAATTGCTCAGAGTTACTAATATGATACGAGCTAACAAATCTGAAGGTTATTCCACTGGAGCTGCTCTTTTAGACATAGAAAAAGCATTCGACAGTGTTTGGCATAAAGGTTTGATTGCGAAGTTGCAAACTTTTAATTTTCCAATTTTCCTAATCAAAATTTTAAAAAAATATCTTACTGATCGAACTCTGCAGGTTGTCTATCTGAATTCAAAATCTGATAGATTTCCTGTCAGAGCAGGTGTACCTCAAGGTTCAGTCTTGGGTCCAGTCCTGTACAACATATTCACTTCAGATCTTCCTGATTTGCCTCTAGGATGCACAAAGTCATTGTTCTGCGATGACACAAGCATTTCCGTAAAAGGAAAAAGTCTTCGTGTCATATGCAGTCGATTGCAGAAAAGTTTAGATATTTTTTCTTCCTACTTGCAAAAGTGGAAAATCTCTCCCAATGCTTCTAAAACTCAAATGATAATTTTTCCGCATAAGCCTAGGGCTTCTTTCCTCAAGCCAAACAATAATCACGTTGTCAAGATGAATGGGGTTATTTTAAGTTGGTCCGACAAGGTTAAGTACTTGGGACTAATTTATGATAAAAAACTTATTTTCAAAGAGCACATTGAGAGTATACAAGCCAAGTGCATCAAATATACGAGATGTTTATATCCTCTCATTAACAGGAATTCTAAACTTTGTTTAAAGAACAAACTTTTGATTTACAAACAAATTTTTAGACCAGCAATGCTTTATGCTGTACCGATCTGGTCAAGTTGCTGTTCAACAAGGAAGAAAACGCTCCAAAGGATTCAGAATAAATTTCTGAAAATGATTTTGAAGCGTCCTCTTTGGTTTGGTACACTCGAATTACATAGACTTACTGGTGTTGAACCATTAGAAGCTATGTCAAATAAAATTATTAACAATTTTCGACAAAAATCGTTGCAATCCTCAATTGCTACGACAAGCTCTCTTTATAGCCAATAAGCTAGCAATTAAGTTAGTTGTAAGTTTACTTCCCCTTTTCTGACAAGTAGGTTTAAATCCTTACGAATGATAAGTCCTAATTGCAAATGCAAACAAATCCTAACAATTAAAATTACAAATTTCTAACAGTGTTGAGAAGTCACCATTTGTGATTGGACACACATACTCAATATTTACTAATATTTATCATAAATACTTACGCTACTAACAAATCCCCCCTTAAAATAAAAAAAAAAACATTGCTTTCCAGTCTTTGAGCTCTGATTTCGAGCAGGATGTAAAAACCCCACAGAATGGCTCCGATCCGACGAATGTGGTTGAAGAACCAATTCTTGCTAAGAGATCGGCATTTCATTTCCTTCTATACCACACTAACCAGGCACCCAGTATAGATTTACATCGTTTGTTACAGTCAGTTGAAAAACAGTTAAAAGACTTTATTGTGTTGGTGACTTTCCACAGCCAAATTAAACGATAAATATCATACACAGATTCCTCGCATAACTTTGAGACACAAATTTTTCAACCCTATCCAATCGTTGCATCATATAGCTCAGCATCGAATTTGGATGAAAGCGAGCTTTTTTTTTTAATTACAGGTTTCCCAATTAACGCAGATTTTGTTTTTCCATACTGTTGGTTAATTTACACACGTTATTTCACAGTACGTTGCTCACGCTTTTGCATTTGAAACGTACCGCACAGTTAAAATCATGACTTTTCGAGTAACACACGTTTATTCGACGTTTTTCACTCGAATTTTAAAGGGTATGTTAAGCATCAATGAAAAAAAAGGAAATTGAAGTTAACTATTCCTAACAGAGTATTGAAGAATTTAAATATGCTTTAACCACCTAACGATTGTCGAAAATTTGGTAGATATCGTAGCATTACCTAATCGTTTTTTTTATTAGTTTCAACTTTTTATCATGCGACAGCAAATTCCTGCTTGGCGTCGGCTTAAGCCGGTGGGATGGAGGTGCTGATGCAGTATTTTTAAAGGCTCTGCAACTTTGGATCGCAACCAGGCAGGTCACATTTTTTATCTTATCGCCTGCTGCTTGAATCATTGATATTGGAGCGCACGGCATGCTTGGATAGATTTAAGGTGACAATCGTTCACCTGTAGCTCCCCGCTTACGATAACAGTGATAACCTTGATGCTAAGATTAGCATCGCAATGAATTCTGTACTCTTAAGAGTTTTTGATCAATTTTTTTTACTTTCAACCACAATGCAAATCGAAATGCAATCAACCATTTCTAAATTCTATTAAAAACTCTTAAAAATCACATTTCCAGTCGTCCTTCTCCGGTTTACTATTTTTAGTTTCGAAGTTATCCTTCACAGCTCTGAACCAAGGTATAGTGTTTGGAGTGCGTTCTCTTAAAAAAAAAGAACGATGCAACCGGCAAAAAAGAAAAAAATGTTCCTGAGCCTTGCTCACCGATACGCCGTTGCTGTTCGTGGATTCGCAAAGTAGCCACTTCAGATGCAACACAAATAGGGTAAACCCTTCTTTGATGTTGGTGTACTGTATTTGATGACATTTGACATTGCCGGATGTGCGCTCAGCCCACTCCGAGTTTATGCTCACAACAACACTACGCGGTGTGCGAGGGAATTTACTTCAAACGATTTTCTGCATTCCAAGTGTAATACTCTATTTTCAATCGTCTGTATAAAACACGCCGAGAAGAACTAGGGCAGAGCTGCTCAGCAAAGTCATGTTTGTGGTTGACATTCGTGCGCACTTCGATGCCTTAAAGGGCAATTTATGATTTTTTGGAACGAGAACGACACTATAGCTGATAATGGATGTGGCGAAAAAGCAAATTCGAGCAGCTCCTAGAGCTGCGACTGTCCTAGAGCATCGGTGTTGGAAGTATGAGTGTTGGGGTGAAAGAGTTTATCATTTGTTCTCATGCAATTTTCAGATACTGCTTAATGTGCAAAACTCGAGCAAATGTGATTGGTGCAAATGGGATAACATAACTCCAAACGTGCATTTGTGAGTTATAGATAAAATATGCATTCCGGTGTGTTTCTTTTTACAATTCAAACGCCTAGCTTACCGGACAGTGACTGGTGAATCGAGAGCTCGAGATTAGAAAGGCACCTGCTTAACTGTGAGTGATACCTGTGGAACACTCTAACATCTGTGGAATGGGAACGTACGGAAAGTGAAATGATGATTGCTCGCGCCTGCATGTACTCTATTATTATACACTCAACGTCGGGTTTTTGAATAGTGAAAAAAAAGAATACTTACAACTTTCATTTTTCATCAACTGCCCAACAGAAACATCGTCCAGCGGGCCGTTTAACATCGTAGATAGTAACTCTTCGATGAACTCCCGCACCTTGACTTTTTGGCTGGATGAAATCGACGACGTCGAACTTTGACCGTCGTCTGAATCTGAAACCGATAAATGTTAGCCTGACACTGTATGTAAGTTAATTTCATGGGTAAAGTTACCAGTTGTGGAAAGGCCAAGTAGATTTTCGTTCGTAAGGTTGATTGGTCCGGGATTCTGCAACCGTCTGGTCAGTTGACTTAGCAGCCATTCTCCCGCCTTCTGCTGAATAACCCGACTCGAACGACAGCCACTGCATTCCCAGATTCCAATCGCCGATATCCATTCGCAGCAACGTTTTTCCTCGTTCCGGCACACTAGTCTCTCGCAACCGCGACATGTTGCGAAGCTGGGAAGAAACTTGATTTGTGTGTTATTCGACGGGATGAAGAATGCTATGTTTTACCTGTTGCTATCCTCAATTTTTATACTAGTGTTACACATGCAACATGTAACATTTGGCTTTCTAACCTCTGAACAACGTCTTTGGCTGAGTTTACTGGAAAAAAGTGAATCGAAAAGGTAGATGATATTAAAATACTGTCTGTGTAAATAATTTTGCCAATAGTTTTGTTAGAGAAATGAAAAAGTTATCTATATTATAAGAAGTGTGCCGCAAAAAATGTGAATTTGGGAAAAGAAACTAATAGTTGCAAAGTCTGTGTCTAACAAACAAAAATGTCAATTTTCGCTGTATCTAACTCTTGATATTCGTGAGAAAATGCAATTAAAACTTTTAAAAAAAATTCGATTACAGACTCGCGATCAGCAGCTTAAACTATGAATAACTTTCGTATTCTTTCTCTCTTCACAAGCACAAACCTCCCTTGTGAGGAAATTTTGTTAATTCGATTAACACCAAGCTCAGAGGGTAGCGCTGTAGCCACAAGGCTTTGACAAGCGGGTGGTCGTTGGTTCGAACCATAGAAGAAATAAGGCCATCTGGTTATCAAAGGTTTTCAACGAGGGTTTATTCTCGGTTTCCCACCACATACCCTTCCTTCAAATTGAATTCTCTAGTACCCCTGTTGACTTTTCTTTTAACGAAAAAAAAGTCCTTCTTCCAGGCTAAAAGAACGAGGTTTCGATAAGACTTTCCTCATGACAAAATATAAAGTCCAACTTATAATAAAACTGACTGGAGGAGTCAATCCTTCAGGGAATTGTAATTGGCAATATTGGTACAGGAAATGAGACTTCGGTAGGACTCCTTCTTCTTGACATGATAAGTACCACTTAGAATAAACCTGACAAGAGAGAAATGTTAGCCAAAATACACACAAGCCAGCAAATGATAAGCATATCACTAACTCTTAATTACTCTGCCAATAATATGAAGGGAGGAGTACAGAAAACACCTGGGCAACATCACAATAGATCCAACGACTCTGGTCGCAGTGATGAGTCCACACAGAGGGAAAAAACAGTATCCAAATCCAGAAAAGAAAGTTTTTCGCTTTTCAAGTATATGGAAAAGCTGGAGAGACGCAGCATGTTTTTGTTGCATAGAAATTACGTGTAATTGTTAATTCGATTACTTTGTATTATGTGATTTCCCCTCAGATCAACTCTATCATTCGAAGTTTTGTGAAAGAATTGATAACAACATTCCCATGTGTTTCTAATTTAGGACAAGTATGTGCAAGAGAAACTTTTTACAACCGCTTGGTCAGTTGATTTAGGATAAGTGTGTACCAGAGTTCAGAAGAAACTTAATTAAATCATAAAGTTCCTATTATCTTTGTATCTTGAGCAGTAATAAAGGCAGCCTGATTGTGCAAACAGTTTAAAAGCATTTTTGCTTAGTGAATATTAGCATTGGTATCCTCTCATCGACCCTCCATAGATGACCCGTGCGCTTGTGTACGGTCTCGATGGGAAATTACCACTGATAATTTAACTTATTTCGTTAATGTCAATGTCTTAGAAATGCATAATATGTCAAGATTTGATGTTATCTCGAAAAAAAATTTTTTTTTCGAAAAAATCGTCTTCCTAGCAAGATTTAGTGAAAGTTCAAAAGTTTTGGGACAATTTTCTATGTCATGTTTTCAAGCTGTGCGGTTTGTCTTTTCAAATGCTCCGGGCCGATTTATCAAGCGCTATTGTTCTTAATTGCTGTACGGCGCAGTGCCAGCAAAATTGTGTACCGTTGAGAAAAGTGACATATGTGCCAATGTCGATCGCCTATTTCTTTGTTTTATCTTCCCGTGGAGTGATTGCAATTTTGTTAGGTGCAAAGGGTGGAGAAAAAGGTGATACGAAATGAAGCGGTTACGTACTACTGCACATAGGAGTAAATCAAGTAAAAACCTGATCAAAAGTCAAAAAAAGCAAAAGTTTATTAACCATGTTCTGCATAGTCTTATTTTGAAGTGTGATACCTACTGAATCTTTTGACAGCTTATGTGCATCCAGAAGTATTGTTAACTTTTGTTACAGGCGGTTGAAATCGATAGAATTTTAGCTTTCTGTTGTTGCATTCGATGCTCCCGTACCGTTCACTTTTTTTTTCAAAACAATCAAGTGCAACGTAGTGATTTATCATCAAACCAACTATGGAGATTGTCAAAGAAGGTTAGTTTAATCAATCTGTAAACTTAAAAGGCTTATAAGTAGTCTCGATATTGCCAGGGAACATTTTCTTAATCACAAAAATGCTGTAAATGAGATTTTTTATATGTCATATCATATGAGGTAAGTTAAGTATCAATGAGTTTCAATGTAAACAGTCAATTGCAAATGAAAGCCTGTGTATTTTTGTTCAAGCTCGTGGTATCAGATCATCCGAACCAATCCGAACTCATGGTTTAAATCATTGTGAGAATCATCGAACAATTTCAACTTTTAAGCTTCTGGCAGTGTTTTTGACTTAGTTACAAGAACATACCTTTGTCATGTAATGAATGAGTGTTCTGACACATTCTCAACAGGTTGCTATTGAATTCTGATCCTTTGATTACGAGCTCTAGACTGAAATCCAAGAAAAACGGTCAAACTTTTGACGTAGAATACGTTACAAAAATTGTCTAATTTCAAACGTTTTAAACCCAGTCAGTTTCCAACCGATTTCTGTCATTTTTGCAGCAATCGATTGGAAAATCATTTAAGCACCCGTCCAAATGCAGAAAATTGTAATCCGATTGTTCAAACTATTGTAATATTGAAAATTGTTGAACAATGTCGAAACGCAAATGTCGATTTTTGATTGGTCGCTTGCTGCCTTTCCCTAAATAGGACGACAGAATGGAGTACCTAGTTAGCCGGGAATGCACTCTTTGGGCTATATAAGAGACTGTTTCTCCTCAAGCAAATCAGTTTACTAGCAGCAGGCAGCAGCATCAAAGATCAACACCGATGGCAGTAGGCGAAGGCAGCGTGGATCAGCAGCGAGCAACAGCGGCGGTGGTAGTGGTTAGCTGCAGTCCTACCTCTTTCAGTTCGGCTCCCCTTCGATCTGAATTGGACCCCACCAGCGGTAATCCGATTCAGATATCGTTGGGCAAAAAACAACCCGAAACTGAAAGAGACTCGCACCGCCAGGTGGATTGAGAAGCCACCATCATCCAGCGTATGTATATACAGGGTGTATGCACATAACGTGTGTGAATATTTGAAACTTGTGTCCCTAATATATAAGGTGTGTGGCTAGCGTGTGTGGCTTGCTTTAAAGCGTGTGTGTATGTTTATGGCGTGTATGCATGCCTGTAGCCAGCGATGAAAACGAAACGATTATGACCCGATTGTCGTTTTGTCCCAAACTGTACAGATTGCGATGTGTTCGAGTAATGAATAAACTTGAATCCTCTCAGTACGTAACAAAATGTTGATGCATTGCTCACTCGGAAATAATAAATACATAACTAGACTATATACAGCTCTTAGAAGAGAAGGATCCGCGCAACTCGTTGTGTTTTTTTCTCCGTACGTGGCTCGTCGCACGAGGAAAAACGATAGCAAAAAAGAATAATAAACTTGACTTGTCCCCTTCGCATCACAGTGACGCAGTAGCAATGATGTGGTACGGTGACGGCGGGAGGGAGAGTTATTTTAGGCTATCGGACTACTTGGGCAACGATTGTTTTCAGCAGGTTTGCTACACCAATTAATGAAAAACTGCGGGAGTAGTGTGAAACATGATATTATATAATATTTTTTTTGTTTTATTCATTTAAAAAAAAGGCTGCTTAAGCAGGTAATACAGAAATTAATAGGTACCAAACTTTGCTATTATTCAATTAACCGAATTATCCTACGTTAAGCTTGCGGTTATGCCGAAGAATTTATTTACCTCTCGTTTTGGTTATGGTTTGGTGAATGGAACATTTTCCTCATATTAATTTCAGAGGTAGTGCTAAGAGGAGAGAGAGAGAAGGTGGCTACCTGATATAAATAAATTTAAAAAACGCAAGCTTGGCATAGTCTGCGTGATTGATAGTAGACATTCAAATGCTTGAACCTATCTCCTAAAACTTTTTTTAGTCGTACTCTTTTTAGTCGTATTGAACTAAGATTTTTAGTAAACATAGCAATAATTTTTTTCAAGCAACAATAAATTTCGGGTACCTACGTGTAATATTTTATTTTTTTATCGTTTCCTTTCGGATTGACTTTTTACAAAGAATCACTGCGTTACTTATTGTTACGTAGGAGGGAGGGAGGGAGGGAGGGGGGGTAGTAGAGACAGTTACGTAACTATCATGTTTGCTCGAAATTGAAAATTTCGGAGAGGAGTCAGACTGATTAGTGGTAAGTAATTTTAGGGGAGGGGGGAGTCATGTCGAACGCTACCTATCGTTACATAGGAGGGGGGGGTCTGAAATCTAGATTTTCAGCTTTACGTTATTTGTAATATAACACGTCGATGTTGCACCAGCATGTTTCGTATCAGAGCAATTCCATCACAAAACCGGGCAATCAATTTAGTCGACCATTGCAAATACAGTGATCACCCGATTATATCACCCCCTTGATGCTGTTTGGAGTGATAAAATAGGGAAAGTGATAAAATCGGGAATTTCTTTTTATTAATATTTTGTTATAAAAGATGGTAAACCAATAATTTAACACGTAAAATCAGCGATTTTGATTACTACAAGAAATCAAATCATATGAAAAAGCAGTTCTATCCGTCTGTCTGCTTCTCTGATCCTTATAGACGTGGGAGCTAATCGGCGTGAAAATTTTTATGTAGGGGTTTTTGAGGCCGGAAAAGGTTATTAGAGTAGCTCGAGACCCCTTCCTCTTCTTAAAGGGAGGGCTTCCATACAAATATAACACAAACTTCTACGTAACTTAAAACTAATCAAGCAAATGGAACCAAATTTGACATGGTGAGGTTATTAGGAGTAAGAAATATGTCAATAGTCACTAGACACCCCTCCCTTCTCTGGAAGAGGGAGGGCTCTCATATAAGTAAAACATAAATTTCACTACTAGTTCGTAGGTTAGGTACTAGTGTTTGCATAAATCTGTGAAGTTGTTCTCTTAGTGTCATACATATCTCAAGCAGCTCAAAAAATTAGTTTCAGCTATTTGCTAAGGTTACGGAAGAGGGATCAGAAATGACCCAAAATGTGTTTATGTGGTTTACTGATAGCCCTTTCACAAAATATCTCTTCAATACATTTCAAAACACATGAAAATTGAAACTTTTTGTACTTTTTCTTCATTCACCCAGAAGCAGAAACAAATCGATGACGTACGTAACGTATCTAACAGTCACAATCCCTGGCTTTTTGGACCGATAGGCCTGAGCAAAACTAGAGAGGAAAAAAAATCGATGAGATAGTTGAAACAACACCAATGATTTTAAAAATAAAAATTAATCGAGGATACTGTCTACAGACATTAAAAGACGAAAGTTTGTATCTTAATTGACAGTGGAACTGGCACTTGTAAATAATTGCGAGATTCGGAGATGGTGGACATACAATGTTATATGATGATAAAATTGGGCGAAAAAGGTGATACAATCGGGGGCAGATAAAATCGGGTACTGATATTATCGGGTGATTACTGTATTTTCATAGCCAAAAAAAAAATCGGTTTTCGATGGTTTTTGATGCCGAATGACTTAGAAACGCATGAAACGTCGAGAATTGGTGTCATCTGAAAAAAAAAAATTGCAAAAATCGACTCTCTGGGACTTAATCGTTTTTTCAATTGTGGAAGGCGGAGTTTAAAACATTTAGAATTTATTTAATGAAATTGATTGCTAGTCTCTCGAAATAGCCTGTATGATGATATATACTATAAGTAGCATCGAATACATAATAATTCATAATATTGTGAAAAATGAGTATAAAATAAAAAAGCACTTCGGTTCGTTTGATTGGTGTGACGTCTTCGACAAAGTTGTAGATAATAATTCTGTCTTTCCAAAAAAATACATTTAAAAAAATCATTTATTGAAAAATAAAATAAGACGAAAATTTAAAAAACAATTATGTATTCAAATGAGCTCATTTTTTAAAAATCTGATTTTTTAATAAAACCTACAAAAGATTGCCAAAACAATGAAACCAGTCCGACCATTTAGAAGTTAAGAAAAAAAAGTTATCGTTTTATGAAAAAAAAATTTTTTTTCGAAAAAACAAATTGTTTGAATTGTTTTTTCAAAAGGAATATTTTTCTTTTGAAGGGACAAAATATTATCTACAACTTTGCCGAAGACACTATGTCAATCAAACAAACCGTTTCGACTGTAGACATATTTTCAATTTCCAATAGAGCACTGTATGAGGAATTAAGAAGATTTTTACGGTCAAAAAGGTTTATTTGATTGTCATAGTGTACCTGGCAAAGTTGTAAATAATAACTTTGTACTTCCAAAAAAGATGTACCCCGTGAAAAAAAAATGACCGGTTTCTTTGTCTAGGTAATCTTTCGAAGTTTTTATAAAAAAAATCGATTTTTTTCAAATGGGCTGTTTTGGATAATTAATTTTTAATTTTCTTTTAATTTGTTTTTAAAAAATCGTTAAAAATCTGTCCACGTGGTATGTGGACGGCCCCTAAATAAAACGAATAAATTGTCTGGTACAGCATTCACATAAACAAGTACAAGTGTCCTAGAGAGTATATTTTTCAAACAAAATCAAAAAAACATATTCCATCAGTATTCACCGTTTCATCTACTTTCAAGACACTTGGAATAGAAAACATTATTCAAATTCCATGCACCTCCCGTGTGTGATTTTGTAAATGACATGGAAGCATTCAAAATTTTCCGCGAGACACAACCTTAATTTTGGTTGAGTTATATTTTTTTGCAAAAGAGTAGTTTTTTGAAATATTTTGTAAATTTGTTTTGAAATATCTTGCCATTTTACATGGTATTTTTTTCCAATTCAACATTGCCACCCTAACGACAATGATGTAGCAAATATTATATTTTCAGGAATTTTTCTATTGGTATTGAGTGAAAAGTGATTTTTTTCTTTTTATACTCATTTTTACACAATATTATAAACCACTCTATGTCAAATAAATGAACCACCCTAATGAAACATAATGTTTTCGATGCTAGTTATAGTGTATATCATTATACAGGTTATTTCGAAAGACTAGCGATCAATTTCATTAAATAATTTCTTAATATTTTGAGCTCCGCCTTCCGCATCTGAAACCGCCATTCTCTACTGCGAAAACTTGCCGAACTTTTTGCGGATATGTTAACCTTTTCTACCTTTTTGTCCATCCTGACACACGTTTTATACAAGCAAGATCTCTAAACCAACTGGGAACTTGAACCTGCCACCAAAACAATCTCATTATGGGAGTAGGAGACAACACACTTTTTTTTCACTCTCTTTGACAAAAATCTCAATCATTGGCTGAATGATCATGAATGATCTTTGTTCATCATATGTACATATTGCGACTAACCCCATATACTCAGCTGTGCACATTTAGATACAGATGTTGTTGTTAGCAGTCACGACAAGAGGTGAATAGTGCGAAGGAAGAGAAAGAGAGTACGCCAGCAGGGATACTATATACAAGGTGCTCATTTGCAATCCTCGTAACTCGTCTTACACATAGATCTGCTTGCAAATGCGAGAAGAGTAAATGTATATCGCACACTGACAGAGATGTTAATGCATCACAAAGGAGATTTATATGTATTCAAAAATCGCTAGAAACGATTTTCTTCCATCGCTGCCTGTAGCGCGTGGTGCATGTTTATAGCGCGTGTGGTTTGCTATATAGCGTGTGAATGTCTAGAGTGTCTGTGCATGTCTATAGAGCGTGTGGCTAGATTGCATGGCTTGCTATATAGCGTGCGTGGCTAGCAGTACAGCGGTTGAAATTTTCATATATACACTGCCCGTCATAAGTTTGGAATCGCTTTGCTGAGTATTGCAACACCCAGTTTGAATATTGCAACACCCCGAAAAGTTTAGCATCACTCAAAAAGGGCAAATTTCGGTAACTGTAACTGTAATATGCTTGACCAGAACTGGTGGCACAAGCCGAACACCGCAATTTTGTGGGTAGTAATGATCACGCGATAAGTTGAAGTCTGAATATGAAAACCTGCATGCACCCTAGCGCCGCATAGCGGGGTAATTCAGTATTAAATTGTCTACCATGTAGAAGCCTTTAGCCTTCTGAACAAGTTTGCTGAACACCGCAACTTTCTAGGTTGTCAAAAACACGAGATATCCGCCTATTCCAGGTGATGCTAAACTTTTCGGGAGGCGTTGCAATATTCAAACTGGGTGTTGCAATACTCAGTAAAGCGATTCCAAACTTATGACGGGTAGTGTAATTGCTAACAAAACACCTCATGGAGAATTTGGTTATCACTGGGAATCATTCAAAAATAAATAAAAAATCACAAGAAGGTTGTATGCAAAGCCACGACCGCAAGGTTGAAGTAGAATACTTTTACAAGAAAGATAACCTGGCTGCTTGCGTGTCAGTCATTTTTTCTAGTAAATAAACGTTGACCGTTCATTGGCAGTTTTGTAATTTCTTTTTGTCTGATATTTTGAATGAAGTTCATTGGATATTTTTAAATTTTGTGCAAATGAGAATTTGAAGTGCTGCCGAATTGTAATATGCACATTTAATACGACATCATTAAACGGGAACGGAACAAAGGCTACGATTATGCAGAACGCGAATGCCGGCGCGATGCGATTCGCCTTACCGTGGTGAAATGTACAGCCCTTTTTAAGGCGCAGTAGAGCTATACATTTCAACAGATTTCGTCTTTCCGAATCGCATCGCGCCGTAATTTGCGTTCTGCATGACCGTAGCCAAACACTAAGCGACGCAAACACGTAATAATAGTCAGAGTATGCATGTAGATGTAGATAATTAACTTTGGATTATAGCGCAAAACGAGAAAATATTAACTCTTCAAATAATCATTTGTGTTCTTCAAATTTCAGTTGTTCAATTAAATATCCGATGAAATGTTTGTTTATTATCTGGTGAAGCTCTTATATAGGCTAAATGATGCATTCCCAATTAACTAGGTCCATAACTCTGCCGACCGTGCTTGGGAAAGCGCGGTATAACGACCAATCAGAGGTCGAATATTGTGTTTTGACAAGGCTTAAGAGTTTTCAATAGTACAATAGTTCGAATGATAAAATTGCAATTTCATGCATTTGGTAGGAATCTTAGAAGATTTTCTAATCGATTGCTGCAAAAACGAAGGAAATCCATCGAAAACTAACCGATTTATTAGCATTTGAAATTTTTCTCACTTTTTTCAGTTTTAGATTTTCATTTTACATCCCTATGTAGCCGAACTTCCTGAGAGAAGTATTCTAATTCAAAATTAAATCTTCATTAATTCATTTGTTGTCCTTATAAGGACAATTGTTCAATTTATCATAGGATGTAGTGTTTATCTTACATCTCTGTGTTACCTTGATAGTGAGGACTAAGGCGCACGGTCAACACAATGAGAAAGGTGTTTTCACATTGAAAACTAGACACGGCTTTACTGGAGGAAGTGTTGGCAAATGTATCTACATGTTTCATGTGGGGAATATCAACAACGAAAAATGACGCGCGTCTAAGCATATCCCGAACTGTTTCGCCGTGCTGCTCCCATTCACCTTTACATCGGCCTCAGGGAAGTACCGGCTGCATCTGCATCTACCGCTGAGGCTGTCACTATACTGCTATTGGTACCAAAAGCTATTAACTCTTCAAATAAGTGTGTTATTTGTTCTCAAAAGAACAATTGTTCAATTCAAATCGGATTTACGCAATCGCATCTCTGTAATATTACCGACAATAATATTCTTCTGAACAAACTGATACAACTTTCCCATTAGGCCTCTGCCATAATAGACGCGAAAAGCGACGCGAGCCGATTCGCTCAGCTGTAGGTTAATGTACAGCCATCAGTAGAGCTGTACATCAACCTACGGCCGAGCGAATCGGTTCGCGCCGCTTTTCGCGTCTACTATGGCAGAGACCTTAGAGAAAGTTGCTGGCTGATGTATTCACTTCATGCAAGCCTGCTGCTGATGCTTCCCGCTACCACACTGAAACAGCATTTTAGTGAAGGGAGTGTCGTTGCATCAGCTGACCCTGCTACTATCGATGCTGATATACCCGCTGCAACAGCTACGCTATGCATAGCCATGCCACAGTTGTGGCCGCTATCCGCTATCGATGGTACCCACTGCTCGCTCCCGCTGCTGCTAAGGGAGGACTGCTGTCGTCGCTGTTCAGAACTACTATGAGCGGCTTCGCTGCTGAATTGTCTTTTATTTTTGAAATTGTTTACAGGGGTATAATTTATGACAGGATAATTGGTCAGCCCTAAAGGCTCGTCATCTTTGTTCGTAGTAGTGCATTTAGATTGGTTTTTTAAATTATCTTGAAGATTAATTTTACATCTTTGCCTTAATGGCACGATAAGTTCATGAATTTAAATAAAATTGAATACTACCTACCTACCTAACTAATACTATCTTAAAAACTAAATTGACAAAGATCGAATTGCCTCGTGAATTGACCTCTGGCAAGCATCCCTGAATCTAGACAGAATTGCATGTTTGCGCACCAAAAGTGTATCTAGACCGGCTAGTTGGTGGATCTCAGAATTACGCGTTCTTGGAGGACTGTTAAGGATCATCCTTAGGATCTTATTTTGGATAACCTGTAATTTATCTCGGTGATACTTGGCACAACTCTCCCAGATTGGCAAACCGTATTCTAATACTGGCAGGATAATCATTTTATGGACAGCAGGCTTGTTCTTCAGGGACAGTTTGGGTTTTCTGTTTATCAGTGGGTATAGAGATTTAATTAGGATGTTGCCTTTGATTGATGTTTTTTCCACATGTGATCTGAATAGAAGCTTGCTGTCCAGAACAAGACCGAGGTATCCCACCTCTCTCGACCATTCGATGGGTGAATTATTAATTTTAAGCCTGACGTCGTCAGGCGGAACAAGTCGACGTGAGTTTGAGTGGGGAAATAAGATGGCCTGTGTTTTAGCTGCATTGATGCAAATCTTCCAGTTGTTGAAGAAGCCGGATAGAACATCCAGGCCTGCTTGAAGTTTTCTAGTCAGCGAACGGATCACTCGCCCTTTGTACATGATGGCAGTGTCGTCCGCGAACATGGACAGTACCCCACCATCCGGAAGGGGAGGAACGTCTGACGTAAAGATGTTAAAGAGGATAGGACCCAAGAGGCTACCCTGGGGGACCCCAGCATCAACATTAAATGTATCAGACTGGAAGTTGTTCAAGCAGACCCTAAATGATCTACCCGACAGATAATTATTGATGATTTTCACAAGGAAGATCGGGAAGTTGCACCGATGTAGCTTATAAACAAGACCATCGTGCCAGACGTTGTCAAACGCTTTCTCAACGTCCAACAACGCCATGGCAGTTGTTTTGGAAACAGACTTGTTCCGCCTGATAATGGTCGTTACCCGGGTGAGCTGGTGCACAGTGGAGTGCCCCTTCCTGAACCCAAATTGCTCTCTAAGGAAGATGTTGTTCTGATCAGCAAACTCTAGTATACGTCTCAGAATCAGTTTTTCGAACAATTTCGAAATAGATGAAAGGAGGCTAATGGGCCGGTAGCTTTTAGCGTCAGTGGAATCCTTCCCAGGTTTATGGATGGGGATAACTTTGGCGACCTTCCAACGGGACGGGAAGTAGCCAAGTTCCAAGCACTTATTGAAGATCTTTGCGAGGTGATGAAAGAAGTCAACGCTCAAATTTTTCAATTCGAGATTGACCACCCCATCGACACCCGCGGCCTTCATATTTTTACATGATTTGATGGCTGCCATTACCTCGACTGCAGAAATTATAGATTCCTCTGGGACAACTAGTGGGGTCACAGCGATTCTGGACATTGTAGCTACCACATCAGGCTCAAAGGGGCTCACCAGGGAACGACCAAGATTGTGAGAATTTACGAAATGCTGGCCAAGTGCATTAGCTTTTTCAGCTGGGGTTATTAGCTGAACTTGGCCAGCTTATTGATCAGAATGGGAGAGAGGAGGGACAGGTCCCGGCTTGTTTTTCAGAAGTTTAGTTAATTTCCAGAAGGGGTTTGCACAATCTGGGAGAGAGCGAATATGACTTTCAAAGCTTTTGTTTCTGAGATCCACCAACCGGGCCTTAATGATTTTATTAAGACGATTGCAGTAAGACTTTAAGTGAGGCAGGCCAGTACGTTGATAATGGCGCCTAGTTGTGTTACGAAGTCTTATATAAGATTTAGTTAGGCTGTCTAGATTCAGAGTGTTACTCACCAGGTCAGAAGCAGGGATGTGTTGGTCACGGGCTAAGGATAGAGCCTCGTCGATGATCTGCAAGCACTGATCGATGTCGTCCGTCGATTCAAGCTCGGTGTTGTAGCGGATGTTGGCGTCGATGAACTGCTGGAACCGTGGCCAGTCAGCACGATGGTAGTTGCGACGACGAGCATGAAATCGATTGGCGGAGTAGCCCACTTCGGCCACCACTGGAAAGTGGTCGGAGCTCAGTTCCTGGTAGACGATCGGATTCGAAAGGTTTGCCATGTTGGTGATGAAAAAATCGATGGTCAAGTGGACACCAGAGCGACTCAACCGGGTGGGGGAGTCTGGGCTCATGATGATGTACGAAGATGCTTGTAGGTCATTGTGGACGACTTTGCCATTTGAATTGCTTCGAGTGTTGCCCCAGGCTTGATGTTTGGCATTGAGGTCACCAGCCAAGATGAAGTTTTGCCGATGTCTGGTAAGCTTGACGAGATCTTGTTTCAGATTAGAGGATGAATCGTTCCTTGAGCTGACTTGCGACGGACAGTAGGCGGCTATGATAATAATAGGGCCGACAGGGGTAGAAACCTCGACCCCAACCGCTTCGATGTCTTATAAGTTGAAACTGGGCAGCAGCTTACAGCAGATGTTCTTCCTCAACGCGATGGCTACGCCTCCACCCGCTGAGTGGGTACGATCGAGCTGAACAACTCGAAAGTCGGGGAGGTAGATGTTGACGCCAGGTTTTTGATGAGTCTCGGTGATGATAGCTACGTCGATAATCCGCTCGTTGAGGAAATCAGCGAATTCGATGGCTTTGCTCTTTAACGAGCAAGCGTTCCAGTTAGCGATGTTGATGCATTCACGGGCCATATTTGGTGAGGATGGAAACTGCTGCTTGCAGCTGTTCAGCTCTGGTTTTACAGGTGCGAAGGGCTACGAACGCTTCGGCCAGGAGATGCACGAACTCTTCTGTAGTGAGAAGGGAATCTGCGTTGTTTTCTTCGGCGTCTGTGCGGGTAAACTTCATTCCAGTGGCAGGAGTTGTAAGCCCTGGGAGCCCCGGGGGAGGCGAGGAACGGCTCGATGCTGCGACATCGGCAAACGAGGTTGTAAGCCGATTATTCAGTGGGAGAGGTGGAATCACTGGGATTGCACGTCGCGATGTGATGACTGGAAAATTTTGCTCGTTATTCACTGGCACTGGGACTTTTCTCCGACCGGGTTGGTTGTTAATTGAGGCTCTTTCGCGGATCTCAATGAATTCCGCCCGCTTTGGGCAGGTACGACTGGTGGCCTTATGATCAGCTCCATAATTTGCGCAGACAGTATCGGCAGTTTCCATCAATTGGCAGGCGTCGGGTGCGTGCGTTTGTCCGCATTTGATGCAGCGGGAGGCCATATGGCAGTTTTTAGTCCCATGTCCAAACAACAGGCAATTGGAACATTGGGTCACATCTTGATGAACTGGTTTGTAGCGCTCCCAGGCCACAGTGATGTGGAAAAGGGCACGAATGGACTGCAAATCCGCCAAACATGTTGAATTTTTCTTCAGGTTGATAAGGTACAATTGGTCGCGGTACTTCCGAGTCTTGTTGTGGCGTGACATCTTATGGATCTGTGTTGGCTTGAGTCCATTTGCCTTGTCTGGAAGACCACGGAGAACAACCTTGAGCGGTTTTTCTGCTTCAATGTCATGGGAGAAATATTCCACCTTACGTTGCTGCAGTATTACTTGCACCGCCTTGTAGTGATTCAATGCCGGAACCATCAGTTCGTAGCCGTCAGTGCACATACGGATAGTGCATTTCGGTCCTTTCTCGATGTAAAAGACAATTGCTTCATGAAGACCTTCTGGAAATCCTTTCACATAGAAGGGTGGAATTTTCTCTTTTTTCACTATTTCGGGGTCCGTGGAGTTTTCCAAGACAGCAAATCTGTTGTTGGCCAAAAGCTTCTTAGCCGCCGAATCGGGGGCATTTCCAGGTCGAGGCCGTTTACCCGTACTAGAACCGGTTTTCGATTTACCCATGTCAGGGTTCACCGTAGCGTCGGTTTCCAACGCGAAAATAAAAACTTACGAACGAACGTACAAAGTGAACGGAGCGAAAATAAACAACTGTACTGCTCAACACGCTAGCAGAGAATGATGAGCGGCTTCGACTAAAACAGGCTCTTATATAGGGATGAAAATAGGAATGAATTATTTTACGTACGTGGTGGAATGATATAACTTGAAAAATATGTGTGACTTCATTCTGGTTCAGAGCGATCATTTGATAAGCTCCACCTCTTTTTTCAGTTTCTAAAGTTTTTCCTCAGTTTCGTAGCACGGATGCACAAAAATGATTTCTTATGAACATTCTGTCGAGCCGGACCGATAGCACTCTCATTGAAGCAACAAAATAACATGTTTTGTGTCGTGTTGTGCAGCTTGGTTGAAGAAAATGTTCCCGTCCCCATGTCGCATGTAAGCAGATTATTGCGTTCAGTAGACAGTAGAGTGTATCCAGCGAATAAACACCAATGGTGCTCTCACACACGCAACGGTTTTAACCCGTATCTTATTGCGGTTTGTAACATCAAGCGATTTCGTTTGCTCGCTGTTGCGTGTTGCATCATGTTGCAACTTGGCAGCTGGGAGACGACGAAATTCTGTATATGCTGATTGATTGAATCGACTTCATATTAGCTCTGCATAGTCGAACTAACTGCTTTTGTGAATGCGTACTAACAGGGCAGTTTATTATTCAATGTCGGTTATGCTGATCGCAGCCTTTGCGCTGCCCCTACAGTGGGGGGTTTACTAAATAATGTGAAAATTAGACAACTACAACAGAATTTGATTGCATCCCGCACAGAATGTCTGCTTGTGTTGATGCCAGAAAATTATTAACCTTCAATTATTTTTTTATTTGCCTTGAAAAAAGCATGTTGCGGTTCAAAATCGGTTGCTAATTACAACCTTTGAGCTGCCCTAACATTGGGGGAATTAAGATACACGGACAACATGCACCGTGGAAGCTATTTCACATTCAGTAAATTAGACGGGTGCGACAAATTAAAATTGCTAGGATGCAACACACAATACTTGCTTGCGTTGACAAAAATTATTAACTTTCAATGACTTGTTTATTTGCCTTCAAAAAGGCATTTTGATTTCCGAAATTGGATTTCCTGATGGCAACCATCATGCTGCCCCAACACGAGGGGAATAATGGCTGTCTGGCGACACACGCTGAGAAAAACCGCACTGCTCCTGAGACGTGGTGACCAACCACAGGGCTAGGGCTGCTGCTAAGGAAGGACGACTGCTGTTGTCGCTGTCTAGAACAATTATGAGCGGCTCCGGCTGAAACAGGCTCTTATATAGGCCAAATAGCATGTTTTCATTTGCAAGGTATATGATCCTGTCGACCGTGCTTGGGAAGCAAGCATATAACGACCAATCAGAGGTCGAATTTTTCGTTTTGACAAGGCTTGACTATTTTCAATAGTACAATAGTGTGAATAATAAAATTACAATTATCTTATTTTGGGAAGAATCTTAGAAGATTTTCCAATCTATTGCTGCAAGAACGAAGGAAACCCATCGAATACTAACCGATTTATTAACATTTGAAATTGGACATATTTTTCACTTTTTTCGGTTTTAGATTTTCATTTCACATCCCTATGTAGCCGAACTTCCTGAGAGAAGTATTCTACTTCAAAAAACAATATCGCACGCTTAGCCTTGGGGCTAATAGCGGTCTCGATCAACTAGATTAGTTGAGAAAATTCGTTATCGATATTGTGGAGTGATAATGTGTAGGATAAGTACAACAATACACCGTACCCCAGTGCTGAGTAGAGAAAATTATCAGCTCGAAAAGATCCTCGACTCGTTCGGGAATCGAACCCGATATCACAACCGTGTGGGAAAACTACCCGACCGATGATACCCGACTGATGATTATTCTCTACTGTATTTTCTGGCTGAAGGCTCAAAAATATAAAGTAATTTAAATCTCATATTATAGGAGAACTGTTCGTTCGCTAACTGTGCTGAGGGCCTAACCCAGTTAACGAATGTCACCCCCTAACTGGCCTGACATTTCAAATGTCGTTAAATATCGAGGGGGATTCGAAAGTAATCGCACTAGGCAAAACTCAGCGAAAATTGGAAAATGTTTTTGATGAACAGTTACTGTAATACGCCCCGGTTCTAATGCCTATATCTAGTTTTCTATATTTAGAGAACAACACCCCGTAGAACACCTTGCTTTTAGTCTTGTTTCATTTTTTCATAGGACGTAAACTGCCCATAAACGCATGTTAGTCCCAGCTTCATTTTCATCAAGTTGACTAAACAGCGCATAAAGGTATTTTTCTTCCTTAAGTTATTTCAGCTGTTGAGCGTGGTTTATTGCAATATTTTCGACATAATATAATGAGATAGACATTTACCATAACTTCTCTAGAAGAACGACAAAAATGCAGGTGGGACTGGTATACGATTATAGGCAGTAAATAAGCCTCCTGGTTTGCGCGTGTGGTATAGTAGTCGTGTGAAAAAAAATCGAATGTGAGAACGAAACAAACAAATCCAAGTAATTGCAACTGTGGGGAGTGGAAATTTTTGGCGGCATGTTTTTTTGAAACTATTAAACAGAGCATTATTTTGCTGCTTCATTACATTAAAAATCATTACATTTCATTTCATTGAATTCATGACATTTAATTTCCAAAACAACACAAATATATAGTCACCCACTCACCCGCATACGTCGTCAGCGCTCACCCTCTGCACTGGCCGCAACGTGTAATATACATAGCAAAGAGTGCAGTGTACAAGGATACGGAGATGCCACGAAGCAAAAAAACATGCAAAATGATTCGGGGCTACACCGTGCGCTCTACGCAACTTTGGAAAAACACCAACGAAGAGATATCCGCTTTCTGGTGGTATTCTTCATTCTTCGCGTGCCGAATCATCGACTGAAGCACCCAGCTCAAGTGCGTGATACTAGCAAGCAAGAGCTCAATTTTTGTTCCGCTTCTAGTGCGGTGCGTGCTTTACCAAGACTGGCTTTTAGCATCGCAAAAAATCGTTCCTTCGTTGCGTGTTTCCTCGTTGCATCGAATGTTTTCTGCGATCGTAAAACATTCAACTTCGGCGTCAGTCGAATCACGAATCATGGTAAAAATTAACATCGGTATCACGTATACTTTGTCCGTGTGAATCACGAGAGCAGAGTGGCGAGTACAAATACATCTGAACTTAACAGATGGGCATGATGACCGGTTCGGTCTTCGCAAGATTTGGGGGCCCCCTTGAGTGGTGGGCCTGGTGCGGACCGCACCAACCGCACCCCCCTAGCTACGCTACTGGCTCTCTGTTTGCTGTTTTTCAGGTTTTTGATCTTTTACGTGGATCTTTGAAGCAATAATTAGTACGTTTTCTCGCGCTAGGAACTGTATCATTTAAGATTTCGAAAAATAGAAAGAGAAACGTATTTACGGTTTCATCCAAATCCTCTTCGCCTCAAGCACTAGAAGTCTAAAAAACAGTCGTATTAAAAGAATCCCTGATTAAAAGAATGACTGATCCTGTCGAAAATGTCTTGTAGTAAATACCTCGTTATTTCCTACAGTAGGAAGCAACAGCTATTCGTTATCGTAGTCCCTGATAATCCCTGAAATCCCGAGTTCTGCGTTAATGCTTCTATGTTCTGAACAAGTTTAAAGAAGACCGTAACTTTCTAAGAAATCGGAATCACGATATAAATTAAGCTCAAATTACAAAGAATCGCGTGCACACTGCAGCCATATAACGTTGGAATCTAGTACTAAACTGTCCTCCATCCAGAAGTTGTTGACCTTTGAACAAGTCTTCTGAAGGTCAATTTTCTAGGTGATTAGATACATGAGATATCTGCTATTCTAGGTGATGCTAAAATTTTTGGGGGTGCTGTAAAATTCAGAAAGGCGATTCTAAACTTATGACGGTTAGTATATGCCAGATGTTCGGCAAGATATGAAAATAGGCGCTAGAAATGAACTTTTAAATTTACTAAGAAAGTATTTAAGTTTCAATGACATGTTGAAAAGCCAGCAGTTTATGCCGAGAAGATTAGCTCAAAATAAATAAGTGTTCCAGCACTTGAATATTATATAGTAGAGATGCATTCAAATTTAAATACACACGGCTCAAATTATTGCGTGTACAAACGTAGCTATCGGAGAACTTCGACTAACGATTTAATTTATTGTGTCACGGTTTAAAACAAAGGTCATCAGGATCAAATTTATTCCGAATTCGGTATTGCTTGTTTAAAAATAACTACGCACTTGTGGATTTTTATTTTCTATGCAGTTCAAGCTTGTTAATGCGCAGTTTGGCTAATCTTAATTTCTGCGCACAAGCAGTTAATATGTTAACACCTCAAACAGCTTAAAGTACTGTTCATCCTCAAATGTATTCTAGCTCTGCACGGGTCCCAGCTAAATTACCTAGCGGAAAGCACGAACTAACAGTCGAGTAAGTTACCGCTCCTTCCGATATGGAAAGGGTCACTGTACTGTGCGATCTCAGCTGATCGTACTAGCGGATTGCTGGTGCCCATATAAGTGAAAGAGAACCCAAGTAGCGATCATTTTTGCCGGGTGGAAGCTCGAGGCTGGGGCGGTAGCGGTGGGGACACAGTAAGTTTTACATGTCAGTCCAAAAGGTTGTTGCGCGACCGGTGCGGTGTCGCTGTCTGTGATCGACCCCAGGCTCCAGGCGTTAGGGGGACGCAATCGAGACTTTCTGCTACCTCTCAATAGTCACAGACACGGCTACTGCCCAATAGACCAGTGTGTCGAGCAGAGTAGAGCAGAGCAGCATGGCGAATGGTGTATATTATAGAACTGGTTTGTTACAACAGCGAGCAACCGAAAAGATAACCGATCAATTAGCTTGTGAACTTTGTGTAGACGCGATTGCATAGCTGCTGGTAGCTGCTAGCAGCAGCAGCAGCATTCATCAGTCATCTCTGGTGCAGTCGGTCGTGTTGCACGTATTTTGTGAGTACCGGAAGAATGTGCTGAAGGTAGTCGGGTCAGCATGTCACTTTCCGCGCTGATGGTGGAAACTTTGACTGCGCTGGTAGAACCACCGCCGGTCATAAGCGGAATGTCCAGCAAGCACCAGCTGGCCCTGGGAAAAGTTCAACCGCAGGCAAACATTGGCGTGTTCATGTTTTTGTTAATGTTCTGTGCTATCGAAGTGGTATTCATCAAGTTGATTTCGTATGCGTCCGAAATTGGTTTCGAGGCTGTCGTGAACCCGTCTGCAGCATCGAGAGGAACTCAAACCCAAACCGAGGAAGACGAACTGAACAACAATCACATTCTCAGAAGATCCACGGGCGCTGCGTTGTCTAGGAATTAAAACCTGGGACAGTAGAGAAAATTGCTAGTGCAGTGCTGTGATGATGATGATGCTGATGACAACAACGACGTTGATTATGTAAATAAATGCCACAAAACAGCACAATTTGCAAAGGAAGAGGGCAAAGCGACGACACGGAAAAAATAATGTCGCATAAATTATTGCTCTTGCTGGGTTACGCTGAATGAAATAATGATGTACATTTTGGACACTGATGGATCCGTGATGTGCTACTAAGTAACTGTGAGATATATTTTCTTGGTCATTATTGTGACGTCAAGATGATTATTTTAAGCTCCAATAAATTGTAGATATTATGAAATAGTTCGTTTCAGTGTTTATTACTATACCGCTCGGCTGAGTAGTGTGGGGGCAAAAGTTTGCATTTCAACACTGTGCTAGAAAACTACAGCAATGATTAACTTCAAACACGGTTTTGGTGTATGCATCCAGTGTAAACTTTCAAAAGTTCGCCCAGTTCTGTATTGCGAGAACAGTTACGGGCGAACCTTTACCCCCTATTACTCTAACTGTTTCGAAACGCTCGTGTCCCAATTAGGAACAACCGTTAAAAAGTGCAACGACGAACGATTACCTTAAATGCAATTCAATTAGAATGCTCTAAACTGCCTGCGTGTGGTCAAAGTAGTAGGTAGTAAAAACCGGCAGTACATGGTTGCTGCTAGGCTCGGTTTTCACGCGAAAAAAAAAGTTAAAACGAAGGAAAGAAACCCAACGGAACTGAATTAAAAGTTGGACATGACCGTTTCCGCTCGATAAACGTTCCGTTAGTTTATTTCCGTTTGCTAAATGCGTTGCACGGTGCAAAGTGTTGAATACTTGGTTAGTACGAAAAGTGCCAACTATATACTACCTTTTGCAATGGGAAAGCGAAGCTACAGCAACTTTCTAGCTACTTCTACTAAAAAATATTTTTCACGAGCTTACATAAAAATGCCAAAATTAAGCACTTTTCTAGAGCACATATCCCTCTTAATTTATACAAATTTCACACATCAATTGACACACAATCCGCTGAGACACAAAACAATTTAAAAATATCAAGGTTGCACAATGCTTTGTTCTCGGTTTCCTCAATGGAGGAGAAGCTTCACTGGCTCATCCACTACAATGACGGCTTGGATGACCGACGCACCGCACTCTGGCTTAACCGGACAAAATTCTACCATCAACTGACAAATGGTACTAAATTTTTCTCGCATTTCTTCTCCGGGTTGGGAAAATACAGGTGAGTACCCATACCAAATGTTAGGCGTCAATACACCTTTGGCTGGCAAATGTACAAAGTGTGTGCGAGTGAAAATGGCCAGAAAACTATCCCATACACAGACTTGCCGTAGAATGGAAGAGTATATGAATTAAATAACGCACAGCATAGTGCAATAATGAAAACGCTATAATAACGAAGGGTGACCAGTGAAACGAGACAATAGGAGAGGCGTTCACCGGTTGTTATAGACGCGAGGTGGAATCGGGAATATAGTATACTTTATGGGATGAATAATAATCGGTTTAAATAATTTTCGCAAGAACAAAAATTGAACATATTGAACAAATTTCTACAATACAAATATTTGCTCTGCACGCGAATTTGTATCACCAGGTGGTGTAACAAACCGTGAACCGTTCTTCTATCATAGCATGCGTGTTAACTTCACAACTACATTCGTTGCCATGGCAGTTATTTCCGTTTAGGCATGTCACAGCCGGCAAGGTGCTTGCTGACCAAAGCCACCAGCACCCAGTTACGCTAATTCAGCTTGTTCGCATGCTCAACATGCTTTACGGTGCAGGCTAATTGGTTCTTCTCTTTGCACCTTATTCTATACAACGCGGCGGACAGCATACAAAACACACAGCCTATTGTAAGCGGAGTTACGAAGGGAACGATTCTAGTTTTGGGCCTTTGGATAGAATTCTTTGGATGACATTAACTTTCTGCAAAACATAATTTTTATGAGGAACATTGAAGCGTCTTCGGTAAGTGGACCTTGTTTCCTAGCTTTGGAACAATTGTTCCGGTTTTTTAAAGCCCTATTGTTCTTAAAAATAGATTGGCAAAATTTTTCAATTATACCGAAAAAAAAAGTATTGCTCCTGAAAAATTAATTGCAAAACAAAGGGTTGATTGCTTGAACAAAATCAATTTTTTTGTCTAATCTAGTCTAGTCTAGTCTACATTAACACAGCCAGTTCTTAAAAGGATCCGTGAAAATGATGTCAAAATCAAAATTTAGTTGTCATGGACTTTCTCAAGCCGACCAACAAATAGAATAAAATGAAACTGTTTATGTGCAGGAACAAACGTCCAAAAGCCAGGAAAATCATAGAATAAGAGCCTTAAATCGAGTAAAATGTACGTAAGAACTTTCAATAGATAGTTGCTAATCTCACGCACCGAATGATGAATTCAAAACCATATTGATAAACTATACTATACAAAAGCTGAGCGGCATATTAAGCTTTAAGGTTTCGGCCAATTTAGTCTTGTAAGTGTTAACGTGTTCAAAAATTTACGGTACCCTACAGATTTTCACAAAAAGCTGCAGATTTTTATCTGTGAAATTGTTTTTGGAATTCAAAATGAAGCTTTGAATGTGTCAACCCTGCTCACAAGCGTAAAATAAATCGTCTAAAGCTAGAGAGAATAAAGATGTTTTCTTCCGGTTGATCTTTTCTTCCTTTGAAAATCAAAGAAAAAGCTCACAAGAAAATGTCAAATATTTATCTTTTGATTCACTTCTTTCCTTTGACCAATGGTATTAGTGCGACAAGCATCTTCCTGCACTCCCGCTCTTGTTGCTTTTTGAGTTCACCTTGCACTCACACGGATTCATGGTAAGCACTCGCGGAAAAACGCGCTCCGCCACCGGAATAAAAGGCTACTCCCAGGAATCATCACTGTCCAGAAAAAAAAGGACCGCACTTAACTTTGTTTCTCTATTTATGATCTTGGTTAACCACAACTCCGTTGCTTGTAGGACAGGAATGGCGTTTAGGGTAAAAGCACCGGTTTTGGCCATAGAATGTTATTAATGAGAGATAGTTGGCCTGCTTTCTTTGAAAAATATGTTATTGAATCAGTTCAACGTGGAAATCGTATGAACTCGCCTGTATTTTTCACTAACATTGAGTTTAAATAGTAAAATTATGTTATTTTGTTTATATATTTTCCAACCGAAAAACTTCTCTGGGCTCTTATTTTGGCCATAGCATTTCTTAATTGGCCACTCGGGGCTCCCATTTTGGCCAATTCGCGAAAAAGTTGAATTCACACAAATTTATTTTATAATTTGACTTTACCATGTAGATATATTTTATCAGCGAAAAATCCTCGTTATTTAACCAACTAAAAGGCCAGTATATCTACTAATCAAACTAAATAATAATATTATATTAACGCATAGCTAGCAGTGGAAAGTACGTCGAGCTAGAATTTTATTTAAATTGAGTAGGATATTCAATAACATTGACATCACATCATTGATATACGTTAATTTTTCTTCTGTCATTTTACTTTTTTATTAATAAGCTTCCGCACTTTGCTTTTTTCACATAGAAACTCATTCGTATTATTCACTATAGTTATAAGTCCGAAGCGTTAGTTTCGGTAGATTCAACCGAAGTTACAATTTTGTAAATAATCTGAACAAATAGAGAACGGATATATTATATCAAATAGCGGTGCTGTAGAAATACAATCTTTTTTATCCAAAACCAGTTTTGTGTTTTCACGAATCTCATGCGATATCTTATGATAGCCGAAAAACTTCGTTTTTTTCATGTTCTGCATCAATGTTAACCCGTAAAGACCCGGGACGGAACTTTTTTTTAGAAAATGGTCGTTCTCAGCGATGCTGCGGCCGATTTGAGTAAACTCGGAATATTATTCAAGGGGAATAGTTGCTCTAAGTTTTAGTAAGGGTGCCACCCCTCTGAACCCCTCCCAGTTTATGTGAGACCCAAATATGTCTGTGCCTTTTTTTATTTTTTCCTACTGATTGAACAAACGCATGGATTTATCATACGTATCAAATGTCCTTTGCATCAAATCATGTCGAGTAGATGAAATACGATTAACAAAAGTAAATTTTGAAGTTACCAAATTATTTCAGTGCAAAATCACATAACTACGTATTTTCATAGAAAGTCAAAAAAGATGTTCTACTGAGGGAGATTGTAGCTGTGTCCTTCAAGTTTTCTACTCTACATTTTTAGAATTAGGTCTTCTAAGTCCAAATATGTTAAAAGATTCATTCTAGCATATACAGATTTTGAGAAAAACAAGTTTGAATTCACTAAAGTACGAATTTTCATGGAAATTCGATTTTCTCAGTCTCTCACAGTAGGTTTCTATTTTGTTTTTCCATTTTTCAACTTTGCATTTTTAGAAAAAGGTCTCCTGAATTCAAATATGGCGAAAGATTTATTCTAGCATGAACAGATTTTGAGAAAAACAAGTTTGAATTCACTAAAGTACGAATTTTCATGGAAATTCGATTTTCTCAGTCTCTCACAGTAGGTTTCTATTTTGTTTTTCCATTTTTCAACTTTACATTTTTAGAAAAAGGTCTCCTGAATTCGAATATGGCGAAAGATTTATTCTAGCATGAACAGATTTTGAGAAAAACAAGTTTGAATTCACTTAAGTACGAATTTTCATGGAAATTCGATTTTCTCAGTCTCTCACAGTAGGTTTCTATTTTGTTTTTCCATTTTTCAACTTTACATTTATAGAAAAAGGTCTCCTGAATTCAAATATGGCGAAAGATTTATTCTAGCATGAACAGATTTTGAGAAAAACAAGTTTGAATTCACCAAAGTACGAATTTTCATGGAAATTTGATTTTCTCAGTCTCTCACAGTAGATTTTTGTTTTATTTTTCCATTTTTTAACTTTGCATTTTTATAAAAGGTCTCCTGAATCCAAATATGGCGAAAGATTTATTCTAGCATGAACTGATTTTGAGAAAAACGAGTTTGAACTCACTAAGGTACTAAGGTACTGACTAAGGTACACTAAGGTACACACTAACACAAACGTTTTGCGGTGCCAGTGCTCACATCGATTTTTTTTTATCTTCGTTGGTTTGGTTAGTTATTCGTAGTTCCGACCGTAGTCTCCGTATAAATTGTCCAAGAAAACAAAAAAAAAAAACTCTATCGTCCGCTTTATTTACTCTAAAGACTAATCACAAGCCACGAGACTCTTTTTTTTGTTTTAAAACTTGAAAGGCTTTAATTTTTTTTTTCAGTTCGTATATTTCTAAACCAACCCGAGATTCCGTATGGTTTATAAATATACGAATTCTGCTCTATGCTATGAACCAAAACTTTGATACCGAGTTGCTGGTATCTAGTTAGATACAGATATAATTACTTGTCTAAGACGTACATACTTTGATAGTTTTAACCATGTTTCACTCAAAATCTGTTCATGCTAGAATAAATCTTTCGCCATATTTGAATTCAGGAGACCTTTTTCTAAAAATGTAAAGTTGAAAAATGGAAAAACAAAATAGAAACCTACTGTGAGAGACTGAGAAAATCGAATTTCCATGAAAATTCGTACTTTAGTGAATTCAAACTTGTTTTTCTCAAAATCTGTATATGCTAGAATGAATCTTTTAACATATTTGGACTTAGAAGGCCTAATTCTAAAAATGTAGAGTAGAAAACTTGAAGGACACAGCTACAATCTCCCTCAGTAGAACATCTTTTTTGACTTTCTATGAAAATACGTAGTTATGTGATTTTGCACTGAAATAATTTGGTAACTTCAAAATTTACTTTTGTTAATCGTTAAATTAATCGAAAAAATAAAAAAAGGCACAGACATATTTGGGTCTCACATAAACTGGGAGGGGTTCAGAGGGGTGGCACCCTTACTAAAACTTAGAGCAACTATTCCCCTTGAATAATATTCCGAGTTTACTCAAATCGGCCGCAGCATCGCTGAGAACGACCATTTTCTAAAAAAAAGTTCCGTCCCGGGTCTTTACGGGTTAATACGTTAACATGGATTTGTTTACATATGGCCAATATCAGGATTATGAATTATGGAATTGCTTTCATATGTGGCCAAGAAAGATCATTGATCGTTTTTTGAAGCTTCTGTTATTTTTGATATTGCAGAGAAAAATCATACCGTAATGCCTATTTTTTTTATTCATGTGCTGTAATAAGTTGTGCCTGATGCTGGTAACAAAATTTGCTATAGAAAGTACAAACTTAAACAAGATTATGCTCTATCAATAATAGCTTGCAAATTACCTAAACGTTAGGATGTACAGTAAACCTGGGAGAGTATAATTAGTTCCTTTATAAAAGTAGAATACGCATTTTTGTTTGCTATAGTAAGTTATGTATTTGTCGAATAACATCAGCAGTTCCAAAAGGGGACTTCGAAATAGGAGTAATTTAAGATACTTCTTCACAATTGTCAATTTTATTCTATCATGGCCAAAAATGGTGCTATGGCCAAAACCGGTGCTTCTACCCTATCACTTTTTTCCGAAAAAATTTTCAATATCCAAACTGACAGGAAAAAAACCATCCGTTCGCGTTCATGGTTTACTTCGATCCCATCTGAACAAAATCATTTTTTTTTGTTATAAAAAAAAACTAAATGTTATTTGCCAGGTTAGAGTCCAGGCCATTCGATGTCAACTGACTTACGCAAGGGTTCTCAGATTTCCTACTAACTCTTCCTCCTTTAAACAGAACTCTACAATAACCTTGTCCAGAGGGACATTTCTGTCGGACTGTGTTTTTAATTTTTTGAAGTAGAATACTTCTCTCAGGAAGTTCGGCTACATAGGGATGTGAAATGAAAATCTAAAACCGAAAAAAGTGAAAAATATGTCCAATTTCAAATGCTAATAAATCGGTTAGTATTCGATGGATTTTCTCCGTTCTTGCAGCAATAGATTGGAAAATCTTCTAAGATTCTTCCCAAAATAAGGTAATTGTAATTTTATTATTCACACTATTGTAATATTGAAAAGAGTCAAGCCTTGTCAAAACGAAAAATTCGACCTCTGATTGGTCGTTATATGATTGCTTCCCAAGCACGGTCGACAGGATCATATACCTTGCAATTGAAAACATGCTATTTGGCCTATATAAGAGCCTGTTTCAGCCGGAGCCGCTCATAATAGTTCTGACAGCGACAACAGCAGTCGTCCTTCCTTAGCAGCAGCACTAGCTCTGTGGTTGGTCACCACGTCTCAGGAGCAGCGCGGTTTTTCTCAGCGTGTGTCGCCAGACAGCCATTATTCCCCCCGTGTTGGGGCAGCATGAAGATTGCCATCAGGAAATCCAATTTTGGAAATCAAAATGCCTTTTTGAAGGCAAATAAACAAGTCATTGAAAGTTAATAATTTTTGTCAACGCAAGCAAGTATTCTGTGTTGCATCCTAGCAATTTAAATTTGTCGCACCCGTCTAATTTACTGAATGTGAAATAGCTTCCACAGTGCATGTTGTCCGTGTATCTTAATTCCCCCAATGTTAGGGCAGCTCAAAGGTTGTAATTAGCAACCGATTTTGAACCGCAACATGCTTTTTTCAAGGCAAATAAAAAAATAATTGAAGGTTAATAATTTTCTGGCATCAACACAAGCAGACATTCTGTGCGGGATGCAATCAAATTCTGTTGTAGTTGTTTAATTTTCACTTTATTAAGTAAACCCCCCACTGTAGGGGCAGCGCAAAGGCTGCGATCAGCATAACCGACATTGAATAATAAACTGCCCTGTTAGTACGCATTCACAAAAGCAGTTAGTTCGACTATGCAGAGCTAATATGAAGTCGATTCAATCAATCAGCATAAACAGAATTTCGTCGTCTCCCAGCTGCCAAGTTGCAACATGATGCAACACGCAACAGCGAGCAAACGAAATCGCTTGATGTTACAAACCGCAATAAGATACGGGTTAAAACCGTTGCGTGTGTGAGAGCACCATCGGTGTTTATTCGCTGGATACACTCTACTGTCTACTGAACGCAATAATCTGCTTACATGCGACATGGGGACGGGAACATTTTCTTCAACCAAGCTGCACAACACGACACAAAACATGTTATTTTGTTGCTTCAATGAGAGTGCTATCGGTCCGGCTCGACAGAATGTTCATAAGAAATCATTTTTGTGCATCCGTGCTACGAAACTGAGGAAAAACTTTAGAAACTGAAAAAAGAGGTGGAGCTTATCAAATGATCGCTCTGAACCAGAATGAAGTCACACATATTTTTCAAGTTATATCATTCCACCACGTACGTAAAATAATTCATTCCTATTTTCATCCCTATATAAGAGCCTGTTTTAGTCGAAGCCGCTCATAGTAGTTCTGAACAGCGACGACAGCAGTCCTCCCTTAGCAGCAGCGGGAGCGAGCGGTGGGTACCATCGATAGCGGATAGCGGCCACAATTGTGGCATGGCTGCGAATAGCGTTTCAGTTGCTCAGCAGTTGGGCCAGCGTATAGCGGCCACAACTGTGGCATGGCTATTCATAGCGTAGCTGTTGCAGCGGGTATATCAGCATCGATAGTAGCAGGGTCAGCTGATGCAACGACACTCCCTTCACTAAAATGCTGTTTCAGTGTGGTAGCGGGAAGCATCAACAGCAGGCTTGCATGAAGTGAATACATCAGCCAGCAACTTTCTCTAAGGTCTCTGCCATAGTAGACGCGAAAAGCGGCGCGAACCGATTCGCTCGGCCGTAGGTTGATATACAGCTCTACTGATGGCTGCACATTAACCTACAGCTGAGCGAATCGGTTCGCGTCGCTTTTCTTGTCTATTATGGCAGAGGCCTAATGGGAAAGTTGTATAAGTTTGTTCAGAAGAATATTATTGTCGGTAATATTACAGAGATGCGATTGCGTAAATCCGATTTGAATTGAACAATTGTTCTTTTGAGAACAAATAACACACGTATTTGAAGAGTTAATAGCTTTTGGTACCAATAGCAGTATAGTGACAGCCTCAGCGGTAAATGCAGATGCAGCCGGTACTTCCCTGAGGTCGATGTAAAGGTGAATGGGAGCAGCACGGCGAAACAGTTCGGGTTATGCTTAGACGCGCGTCATTTTTCGTTTTTGATATTCCCCACATGAAACATGTAGATGCATTTGCCAACACTTCCTCCAGTAAAGCCGTGTCTAGTTTTCAATGTGAAAACACCTTTCTCATTGTGTTGACCGTGCGCCTTAGTCCTCACTATCAAGGTAACACAGAGATGAAGATAAACACTACATCCTATGATAAATTGAACAATTGTCCTTGTAAGGACAACAAATGAATTAATGAAGATTTAATTTTGAATTAGAATACTTCTCTCAGGAAGTTCGGCTACATAGGGATGTAAAATGAAAAATCTAAAACTGAAAAAAGTGAGAAAAATTTCAAATGCTAATAAATCGGTTAGTTTTCGATGGATTTCCTTCGTTTTTGCAGCAATCGATTAGAAAATCTTCTAAGATTCCTACCAAATGCATGAAATTGCAATTTAATCATTCGAACTATTGTACTATTGAAAACTCTTAAGCCTTGTCAAAACACAAAATTCGACCTCTGATTGGTCGTTATACCGCGCTTTCCCAAGCACGGTCGGCAGAGTTATGGACCTAGTTAATTGGGAATGCATCATTTGGCCTATACAAAGAGCTTCATCAGATAATAAACAAACATTTCATCGGATATTTAATTGAACAACTGAAATTTGAAGAACACAAATGATTATTTGAAGAGTTAATATTTTCTCGTTTTGCGCTATAATCCAAAGTTAATTATCTACATCTACATGCATACTCTGACTATTATTACGTGTTTGCGTCGCTTAGTGTGGCTACGGTCATGCAGAACGCAAATAACGGCGCGATGCGATTCGGCAAGACGAAATCTGTTGAAATGTATAGCTCTACTGCGCCTTAAAAAGGGCTGTACATTTCACCACGGTAAGGCGAATCGCATCGCGCCGGCATTCGCGTTCTGCATAACCGTAGCCTTTGTTCCGTTCCCGTTTAATGATGTCGTATTTAATGTGCATATTACAATTCGGCAGCACTTCAAATTCTCATTTGCACAAAATTTAAAAATATCCAATGAACTTCATTCAAAATATCAGACAAAAAGAAATTACAATACTGCCAATGAACGGTCAACGTTTATTTACTAGAAAAAATGACTGACACGCAAGCAGCCAGGTTATCTTTCTTGTAGAAGTATTCTACTTCAACCTTGCGGTCGTGGCTTTGCATACAACCTTCTTGTGGTTTTTTCTTTAAAGTACCGTTTTGAACAAACTTCGAACACATCAGAATAAAAATCACATTATTATAGCTAGAGTAATGATTATTATATACCATTTCTTTCCTTGGAATGTCCTTCACTCACTGATGTATAGCTCTTTACTGTAGGACCACTTCCAGGGAACCAGCAGACGTTGAAAAAAGGGACAGTGTTGAGACGGTTTGCCTATCTATCTCTTAGTGATTACATTGAAGTGTTCGGAATTTAAACCAAAACCGAGTTTTGAATTCTCGTTAATTTCATAAACAAAACATGTTTGAAACTATGTATATGAATAGCACTTAATTGCATCAACAATAAAATATCAGAAAATTTATTTTTCGTTGATTTTTTTCGATGCAAGAAGTTACGTCATAGCTAAAGTGTTTCAAATTTGATGCAGTACGGTACTTTATATTCTAATAATGATACCGCTAAGACCTGATTTTTCCTATGAGTTTTATTACTTTCTACAAAATTGCAAAAATGTTGAATTTTGTTGACGTTTCATGAATGCTTAATGATAACTTTGTTTGGTTAGTAGGGTGTCCCAAAATTGCACAAGTCTGGGGCTCACCCTCCAAATGATAGGAAATGGTGTTACGAACAAACTTTTGTTCGGCGGCAGCTCTAGAAAATGATGTTTTCAACTGGCCCCGATGACTTATTTGAAAAAATCGGCTTTTCCTATGTTAAATCCAAAAAACATGTCCAGTTATTCAATTTTCCATGAAACCTAATCGTTTTATATTTTTTACAGGATCCTTAGGGTCCAAACTATAAGGAAAAAATTCGTTTCGGATTAATTATCTTCAATTTATTTTCCTAAAAAAATTTCTATCGTTTGGAAAAGTGATTTTTCAAGTATACTTTGACATTCAATCAATAAAAGTGGGTACTAAACCTAATGCTCTCGCACACCGAATACCATTAAAAGTTGGGAAATTTTATGGGGAAGAACATTGCCAAAGACTACATGGCTCTAAAATTACTTGATTTTGAGTTATTCGTGATTTACTGTGAAATAAAAAGTTGAATTTTAATGTTTTCCTACAATAATCAAGGTCGAGTGAAGAAATTGAATGAATATTATCAAGTTTACTAAAGGGGAGGAAATGTATGTAATTTAACGAGGATGCGAAAAATGAACATGAACAGAAAGTGCGGCTTAAAATTAGAAAAAAATCTTATTCAGATGGGACTCGGACCCGCAATCTCCGATGACTTCGGTACGGTGCCGGGTCTGCAGACTGCACTTGTGGTATCTTCAGATGTTAGCCTGGTATTTTTCGATAGAAATGTGAATGATGACTCGAAGAGGAAGGTAGTACAAAACTTGAAAAAGGTGAGCAGTGAAAACGACAATTCAAGAGTGGAAAAATTTTCATCTGTAAAAAACTTAGTGGACTCACAAAGAAGTCACTAAAGTTATTTCGATAGACTACGGCTTGATATCAAGTTTTTTTTTATTCAGGAAGATCCCAAGGCCTGGATAGAAAGAATTATCTTGATACCAAATCGAAATGTTGAAGCTTAACAGTTATCAATGACCCTGCAGAACGGGCCTTTTGAGTAGCAGGAGATTTAGTTGAAATTATAATACTATATGATACGGCAAATGAACATTTTAGTATTGGAAAACATCAAAATGTAACTTTTTATTCCACAGTTAATCACGAATAACTCAAAATCAAGTTATTTCAGAGCCATGTAGTCTTTGGCAATGTTGTAACCCATAAAATTTCCCAACATTTAATGGTATTCAGTTGGTGAGAGCATTTGGTATAATACCCACTTTTATTGATTGAATGTCAAAGTATACTTGAAAAATCACTTTTCCAAACGATAAATTTTTTTTTAGGAAAATAAATTGACGATAATCAACCCGAAACGAATTTTCCCCTTGTAGTTTAGACCCTAAGGAACCTGTAAAAAAAATAAAACGATTAGGTTTCATGGAAAATTGAATAACTGGACATGTTTTTTGGATTTAACATAGGAAAAGCCGATTTTTTCAAATAAGTTATCGGGGCCAGTTGAAAACATCATTTTCTAGAGCTGCCGCCGAACAAAAGTTTGTCCGTAACACCATTTTCTATCATTTGGAGGGTGAGCCCCAGACTTGTGCAATTTTGGGACACCCTATTGGTTAGTTATTATTTTTACAAACACTATAACACTACACCAAAACCGCCTTTCGGGTGACTATTTTTTCCGGTTTTCGGATTTACGCGTGTTTTTCATTGGTTTTTCAGAGGTTGAGTTTCTAGAATTTTTACTCGGCTGGAATTTGGTGAAAATGGCATTTCTCGTTATTTTTTTTTTCAATTTTCAGCAGATTGTTGTTCCAACATTACAATATTTTTTGACGCAGAATTACGTCTTACGGTAACATACGAATGCAAATTAAAAACATCGCGAGCGTCTCGAAAATAGTCTACTTTCAAATTAATTTCAACAATTGATAGGAAAATTAGCAATGCGTCCACCAAAATGCGGAAAATTGTGATTTTGAGACGCTTACTACTGTATTATTCAAACATGTAGGGCCTTGTTGAACTCATATATCGACCAATTGTAGCTGAAGGGAAGGTCAAATATTACGAAACTCTTCGTACCTAAAGATTCGTTCTAAAGATTGACTGGGTACTGGATCGACCCAAATAGATCTATGGCAAGTCGCTGCGTAGCAGGCGGCGATTTCAAATATTATATACTCTTAAGTATTTTTTTACGCGTGATATCCGTACTGCGTAAAAAACGAGTACATTCTGAAATCCGCGTAAAAAACTTAATTTGCCAAAGATTCCGCTGAATACTTTCGAAAAAAAATCAATAGCAGTGTTATTTCTACCTCCGAATAGCGCTGTCAATCAAAAAAAAAAATATATTGGCCATATCAGTGAATTTTCAGTAATTGGATTAAAAAAACTCTTGAGCTTCCGGATTCAAATGGTAAGTTGACAACCTGGAAGGAACGTCAAACTTAGCTCCGGTTCTCACAAGTTGATATCTCACACTTCCACGAGTCATACGATCACAATAGACTGCCAGCTGAAACATGGACAGAGCTGGTTGGTGTATCCTGGCCAATGTTGTTATACCAAGTGAGAAGTTGCGAAGCGATCATTGGCGCGTTAACCATATCTCAGGCAGAGGAAATGCTTTCCAACCTGAGCGTCTGTTAACCAAGATGATGCGGCTAGAAACAGCGTCTGTTTTCCATGTCAGGGGCAGCTATCAACGTCCTGGTGCCAGCGTGAGACTTTAAACAGTGCTGTCGCGACAGTCATCCGGCGAGTCTGGGGGTTGGTGCAGGCCTTATAAACCAGCCGTAAAAACAATCAGTACAGTAAGCAAACAATCTTCAGGTCTATGAAGGCAACGAAAACAGACTAACGATTGGAAACTCGGATCATGGAACTGCAGGTCTCTTAATTTTTTGGGAGTACCCGCCTTCTTTCTGATTTATTGAGCGTCCGCAAGTTCGACATTGTAGCGCATTTCTTCTCCGGGTTGGGAAAATACAGGTGAGTACCATACGGTAGCTGCCCAATACATGACCTAAAAATCGTTATCGGATATCTCAACGTTCTGATTGGCCAGAAGAAGGGGTTTAGATGAGTTATTGGAAAGTTCAGGGCACTCCGCTCACAAACGAAAACGGCCTTCGACTCACGAACTCCGCCGCCTCCATTCTTGGAAGCCATAGGGCCATACGTAGACCCTATTTCCAGCAGTGCCTCTTATATCAGTACACCTAGAGATCAACGCTACGGACTGAAACACAAATCGATCACGTTTTGATTGGCAGAAAGCACTTCTCGGATATTATCGACGTCCGGACCTATCGTGGTGCAAACATCGATTCTGACCACTATCTCTTAATGGTCCAAATGCGCCAAACACTTTCGGAGGATCTGGAGCGACTTTAACTCCCTGAAGTCGCTACTGACTACGTGCAAAGCCTTGAGGCAGCGTTGCTGGATTAAGGAGAGCTTACCGAAGCCCCTCTGAAAGACTGATGGAGTACTGTGAAAGCAGTCATTTACAACGCAGCGGAAGGTGCTGTTGGTTTCATCGAGAGAAATCAGGCTAATTCGATTAGGAGTGTCAAACGGTTCTAGACGAGAAGAATGAAGCACGGGCATTGATGCTGCAGCAAAGGACCCGTCATAACGTAGGTCGATACAAACAGAAACGAAGACAACAGCCCTATCTTCTCCGAGAAAGAAGCGCCGTCTAAAAAAGCTGAAGTATGAGAAAATGAAACAGCTGTATCGTTCTCAAGAAACACGTAGATTCAAACACTAAACGCATCCCCACAGGTTTTGTGCCGCGAGCTGAAATTTGTCGGGATGAAGATGGAGGAATCTTGATGGATGAACGTAAGGTGATCGAGAGGTGGAAGCAGCACTACAATAAACACCTGATTGGCGCAGAGGCAGAGTATCAAGACGGTAGGAGGAACGAATTCGTCAGCTATCCACCGTGGATAGGAAAAATATACCGCCCCTCACTATGAGTGATGTTGAGGATGCTATCAAGCAGCTCAAAAACAACAAATCAGCTGGAAAGGATGGCATCGCAGTGGAGCTTATCAAGCTGGGCCCGGATAGGTTGGCTTTCTGTCTGCATCAGCTGATAGCCAAGATCTGGGATACAGAACACCTTTCGGAGGAGTGATCTTCAATAAATCCAGTCAGTTCATCTGCTTCGCTGACGACGTGGGCCTTGTCGGAAAGACGTTTCAGGCGACTGCTGAACAGGACACCAAGCTGCGTGAAGCAGAAAAGGTTGGATTGAAGGTAAGTACGTCGAAAATCATGTATCTGCTAGCAAGGGGAACCGAGAGCGATAGGGATCGCATTGGCAGTAGCGTAGTGATCGACGGAGATGAGTTCGAGGTGGTTGACGAATTTGTGTATCTCGAAATACTGGAACCGTCAAACAACAACTGCAGCAGAGAAATCCGCCGGCGTTTTGTAGCAGGAAGTCGTGCCTACTACGGACTCCAGAAGACGTTAGGTCCTCTACGGGCACGAGACATGGACATTGCTCGAGCAGGACTTGCAAGCACTAGCTGTTTTCGAACGACGTGTACTTAGACCATTTCTGGAGGAGTATGTGAGGATTGCATATGGAGGCGAAGGATGAACCATGAGCTGGTGCAACTCTACAGCAAGCCCAGTATCCAGAAAGTCGCTAGAGCTGGAAGGGTACAATCGGCAGGACATGTCGTAAGAATGCCGGACAACAATCGCTTAAAAATTGTGTTCATCTCGAATCCTACCGGTAAAAGACGTACAGGCGCGTAACGAGCTAGGAGATTGAAGCAATATCTCGGAGTAGGACGCTTAATAAACTAGAAACAAGCTGCCATGGACAGAGTGCGTTGACGTAGCATTGGAATGGAGGAGGGATGTTACACCAGTTAAAAGAAAAGAATTAAGTAACCTCATCCTTTCTGGGCAATCCGCGTAAAACAACGCGTAAAAAAGACTAGTGTGTTTGTATGGTTTTTGATGCAACATTCGCTCATTCGATTCGCAGCCTCAAATAGCGAATAGACCAACAGAGAAATCGGCGAACCGCACTGGTGATTGGAGATCACCATTCACAGCGCTAGATTTCAGATCTCCCGTCTAGGTGGGAAACACAGTAGTGGTTCTGACGGATCTGGCGTGTTTACTTTCAGCCATGCTAATAGTTAGTTGTGCGTGTGCTGGTAGCATGTATTTACATGTAATATGCGTTGTTCGCTTGCTTGCAGTGTGTGAAAAAATAATCTGAGAACTAGAATTATGTCGGGTTAACGGTAAACAGCAATCCGCAATAACGATTAATTAAACAAACTTGCCGATGTCACTATTGTGACACACCAATGGCATTTTTAGCGCCTCAAAACTATTCAATTGATGTATGTATTATTTTGCTGTCATTCGCCAAAACGTTGCTAATAGTGACAAAAAAGTTATTTTTTTCTTTTCCGAAGCAGAATTCAGTTTCACAAACGGTGGTTTACAACTTAAAATAAATGATTTTGGGGCGCTAAGAAGTGCTATTGGTGTTGTTACAATAGTGGCATTCGGCAATTTTGTTAATTTTCTGGTTATCGAATTACTGTTTGCATTTAAAACACTCTTTTTTGTTATTTCTGGCACCATTTCTAAAAACTTTATTATCATAGGATTTTCTCCGAGTTGTGTTGTTGTACGAAACTTACGGTTTAACCTGTGTTATATATTACTAAATAGTTTCATAGATTTCTGATTCACATAATTCTAGCTAGCAGGATTAATAAAATAACATTTAGTGAGAACCAATTTTATTTCTAGAAGTTTCAGCGCTACTTTTATCGCCTGCAACGAATGTAGAACAGCTGTCACACATTTCATAACTTGCAAGGTAAGGAAATTCAACTTTGCTTTAAGAACGTATTTGTGGCCCTGAGAAGGGTCGATTTTAATTTGTACTAGGCAGGAGAAATGGACCAATTAAATTCGAGCTTTAGGTTTAGCTTGGGCCCCACGTGCTTGGCATCAGCAAATGTACCATCTCAACGATATGCTTGTTGACGGTTATACAGTTGACGAAAAACTAATGAACTTCGCGCACAACGTTGGTCTGTATACCCACAAACAGTGTGCAGCACAATACGTCCACTTTTTCGAATTCCCTCATTCTATCTTCATCTCGTGCTAGGCTTTAATTCGCGGCAGATCTAATTCATCATCTGCTGCGTAATGAAAAATATGCGCATTGGTGCTGGTGTATCTGTAGATTTGACGGCTGTAATCGAGTATCTTGCTGTAGAATTGTTGGGATTGGTGGGGAACGCTGCTTGAGATAATGAAAAAAAAAGAGAATAATCCTACGTTATCTGCCGTTAGCAAACCGCAATGACGAAGAATTGAACAATTTTTTATACAAAATCCAAGCTCTTCTATTTCCGAAAAAATTAATTCCCATAGCTAAATTAATTCCCATAGCTAAAAAAACTAAAACCAATCGTTCTTTTGAGAACGACCACATATTTTCAATTGAAGTAGGAAAAATGAATTTTTGCCTCCAATCAAAATTTAAAATTTGACATAATATTTTCATCAAGCGAGATTCAGTTTCATCCACGCTATGTTGTTTTGATGGTAAGGTGGTACTCTACCTACAACTGTATTTCAGCAACCTTCAACAGTATTTTCTTAGTTCTATTTTCTTTTTTATAGTATATAGCAGGTACAAAGGATTGAAAACTGAACATGAAAACTGGCTTGAAATATCATTAAGTGCTTTTACAGATATTTCAAAGGCTGATCTGCAAATTAGCATGTAAAACTAAACAGCAGATGAACGCTTTGTTGCACTTTGCAAAAATTTGAAAGCTTATTGTAACGTCATGAATGTCGCAAAAACCATTTCAATATTTTAAACAATTTGACATGTACTTGGATTTGTAGACAAAGGGATATAGGTTTAGGAAAATACAATCAACTAATCAGCAAAAATCGATCAAAACCTTATGAATGATCATTCTGTGCCGAACACGCATCAGTACTGGACGTGTTTGGTGATCGGTCCGATAGAGTATAAAACAAAAGACGTGTGAACAAGTGTTGGCATTGTTTGCCTGGTCGAGTGAAATAAATCCGGGTTCAAGGTCGTGCCTTTGTGCAACTGTTTCGCATCGTGACTGCCAGCTGGTGCGCAAGCCGATTTGGCTGCTGGCTGGATTGTGCTACAGCAGTGGACGAGACACAAACGAGGAAAAAGAAGAAGCCATCAGTGTCAGCGAGTTGTATCGCTGTGTGGAGTGATCTCACACCTGGCTCGCTGCTGGTGGCTGTTTGGTGCTGCTGTATTGGTGCTGCTGGCTGTAACGGCTGCTACTTCGAACGATCGGACAACCAACCTTACTGGAAGGGAGAAATAAAAAGGTACGTGTTCTTGTCAGCGCTAGTGCGCTAGACTTAGCGCAATGGATGTAGATCCCTCGCCTCCCGCGCCACCATCCCCGAACCCCTCTGACCCTGACCCTTCTGTTACCCCCTCCCCTGTTCATTCTTCAGTCCCCCCTCGCCCCAGGCTTTACCCAGACGGAGCCCAGGGCAGCTATACTGTTTATTTTCGGCCAAATGCAGGACCGAAATCGAAAAAGTTGAACCTCTTGCAGATTTCTAAAGACCTGACGAAGGAGTACAAGGGCGTGACCGAAATTTCCAAGGTCCGGCCTAACAAGCTCCGTGTCGTGGTCGGTAACCTGAAAGAGGCCAACGATATAGCTTGCTCTGAGCTCTTCACACGCGAGTATCGCGTTTACATACCCGCACGAGACGTGGAGATCGACGGTGTCATAACCGATTCGAGTCTGTCCGTCGAGTGTATACTGCAAAGTGCCAAAGGGTGCTTTAAGAACAAAACGTGTCCCGAAGTAAAGGTGCTCGACTGCAAGCAATTGCGGTCAGCATCGATCATCGGTGGCAAAACAGTATACACTCCGTCAGACTCGTTTCGAGTTACGTTCGCCGGGTCTGCACTACCAAGCCACGTCTCGATCCACCGGGTTCGTCTCCCTGTGAGGCTCTACGTGCCCCGCGTCATGAACTGCCTGAATTGCAAGCAGTTAGGCCATACAGCCGCCTACTGCTGCAATAAGGCACGTTGTGGCAAGTGTGGGGAGTCTCATGCGGAAGATTCTTGCAGTGTTGACGCTGAAAAGTGTATTCACTGCGGAGAAAATCTGCATGAGCTCTCGACATGTGCGGTGTACATGCAGCGCAGGGATAAAATAAAACGGTCTCTCAAAGAGCGTTCAAAGCGTTCCTACGCTGACATGCTGAAGAAGACCGTTACCACTTCTCCCGTTACTTCGAACCCCTTCGATCTGTTGTCCTCTGATGAAACCGATTCTGACGATTCACCAGCGGGAGCGTCTTACGCCAATCCTGGGGAGTCTAGAAAGAGGAAAAATATTTCCTCTCCTAAACTTCCCAGAAAAGGTCCTAAGATTTCTCAAAGTGAAATGAAAATTACAAACAAACCAAACAGTGCTGCGGAAAAACCGAAGCAAACTCCTCCTGGGCTGGCAAATTTAAAGTCCCAGAAGGAGTTCCCAGCACTGCCAGGAACATCTAAAACCCCAGTTGCTCCTTTTACACTCCCAGTTGATGAAACAAACTCTGGATTAGTGAAATTTTCTGACATTGTGGACTGGATTTTTGAAACTTTCAATGTACCCGATCCAATTAAAATTTTTCTTACAGCATTCCTCCCAACAGCTAGATCATTTTTGAAGCAGTTGACTGCCCAATGGCCTCTCCTTGCAGCGATTGTATCCTTCGATGCCTAATTCAACTGCGTATATGAAGGATTCTATCTCTGTCTTACAGTGGAATTGTAGAAGTATTTTACCAAAAATTGATTCGTTTAAAGTTTTGATAAATAAAAACAAATGCGATGCATTTTCCCTTTGTGAAACTTGGCTTACTTCAAATATTGATCTCAACTTCCATGATTTTAATATTATTCGCCTTGATCGAGACACCCCATATGGAGGAGTACTTTTAGGGATTAAAAAGTGCTATTCTTTCTATCGTATTAACCTCCCCTCGATTCCAGGCATCGAAGTTGTCGCATGTCAAATGACAATACAAGGTAAAGAGCTTTGTATTGCCTCAATATATATTCCCCCCAGAGCACAGGTTGGGCAACGGCTGCTCTTTGATTTAATAGAACTTCTTCCCTCGCCACGTTTGATTTTGGGAGACTTCAACTCTCATGGCGTGGCTTGGGGTTCCCCATACAATGATAACCGCTCCTCTTTAATCTATAACCTTTGCGATGACTTCGACATGACTATTTTAAACAACGGTGAAATGACACGTATCCCGAAACCTCCAGCGCGCCCAAGCGCTTTGGATCTATCCTTATGTTCGACGTCGCTACGGTTGGATTGCACATGGAAGGTAATCCTCGATCCTCACGGTAGCGACCATCTGCCTATTCTTATTTCATTTACTAACGGGTCAACTCGCATGCGACCAATTGACATTCCGTATGACCTCACACGAAATGTCGATTGGAAGTTATACGAGGAAATGATTTCAAAAGCGGTCGAGTCGATTCAACATCATTCACCACTTGAAGAATACAACCTCCTCGCGGGCTTGATTCTCGACGCCGCGTTGCAAGCCCAAACGAAGAAATATCCCGGCGTAACGATCAAAGAACGGCCTCCCACTCCGTGGTGGGACCAAGAGTGCTCCGATGTCTACACGCAAAGATCCGACGCGTTTAAGGCCTACCAGACGGGAGGTATACCTGGCGACTATATACGGTATTCGGAGCTTGATACCAAGCTTAAAAGCTTGGCTAAAGCAAAGAAACGTGGATATTGGCGTCGGTTCGTGAACGAGACGTCGAGGGAGACATCGATGAGCACTCTTTGGAACACAGCCCGAAGAATGCGGAATCGCGTAACGGTCAACGAAAGCGAGGAGTCTTCAAGTAGGTGGATATTTGATTTTGCCAGGAAAGTATGTCCGGACTCTGTTCCTGAGCAAAACATTGTTCGCGATGCGTCTCCGGGCCACGACGCGATAGAATCACCTTTTACGATGGCAGAACTTTCAGTTGCCCTCCTGTCCTGTAACAATAACGCGCCTGGATTAGATAGAATCAAATTCAACTTGTTGAAGAATCTACCCGGCAATGCCAAGAGGCGCTTGTTGAACTTGTTCAATAAGTTCCTGGAGCAAAACATTGTACCGCAGGATTGGAGGCAAGTGAAGGTGATCGCCATCCAAAAACCAGGGAAACCAGCTTCTAATCACAACTCTTATAGGCCGATTGCAATGCTATCCTGTATCCGGAAATTGATGGAAAAAATGATACTCCGTCGTTTAGACCACTGGGTCGAATCAAATGGTCTACTATCAGAAACTCAATTTGGCTTCCGCCGTGCCAAAGGGACGAATGATTGTCTTGTGTTGCTTTCAACAGATATTCAGCTGGCGTATGCTCGTAAAGAACAAATGGCGTCTGCGTTCTTGGACATTAAGGGGGCTTTTGATTCCGTTTCTATTGACATTCTTTCAGGTAAACTTCACCGACAAGGATTTTCTCCATTTTTGAACAATTTTTTGCACAATTTGTTGTCCGAAAAGCACATGCATTTTACGCATGGCGATTTGGCAACTTTTCGCATTAGCTACATGGGTCTTCCCCAGGGCTCATGTTTAAGCCCCCTTCTTTACAACTTTTATGTAAATGACATCGACGAATGTCTGGCAAATTCATGCACGATAAGACAACTTGCAGACGACAGTGTAATCTCTGTTACAGGAGCCAAAGCTGCCGATTTGCAAGGACCATTGCAAGATACCTTGGACAATTTGTCTGCTTGGGCTTTACAGCTAGGTATCGAATTCTCTCCGGAGAAGACTGAGATAGTAGTTTTTTCTAGGAAGCATGAACCTGCTCAGCTTCAAACACAATTAATGGGTAAAACGATTTCTCAGGTTTTGGTACACAAATATCTTGGTGTCTGGTTCGACTCTAAAGGCACCTGGGGTTGTCACGTGAGGTATCTGATGAAAAAATGTCAACAAAGAGTGAATTTTCTTCGTACAATAACCGGACAATGGTGGGGAGCCCATCCAGGAGACCTTATAAGGCTTTACCAAACAACGATATTGTCTGTTATTGAATACGGGTGTTTCTGCTTCCGCTCCGCAGCAAACACACATTTGATCAAACTGGAGCGAATACAATATCGTTGTTTGCGTATCGCCTTAGGTTGCATGCAGTCGACCCATACGATGAGTTTGGAGGTTTTAGCTGGAGTACTACCATTGAAAAACCGCTTCTGGAGCCTGTCTTCTCGTATTCTAATCAAATGTGAGGTCTTGAACCGTCCCGTGATTGAAAATTTTGAAAGGTTAATCGAACTTAATTCTCAAACCCGTTTTATGACATTGTATTTCAATCACATGTCCCAAAATATTAACCCTTCTTCGAATATTCCAAATCGTGTCGACTTATCAAATACTTCTGATTCTACTGTGTTTTTCGATACATCCATGATAGAAGAAACTCGTGGAATCCCGGATCATTTACGCGTGCAGCAGATCCCTAAAATTTTTTCCAATAAATATCGAAACATCAACTGCGACAATATGTACTACACTGACGGATCACTTCTTGATGGGTCCACTGGCTTCGGTATCTTCAATAACAATTTAACCGTCTCCCATAAGCTCGATAATCCTGCTTCTGTTTACGTCGCAGAATTAGCTGCAATTCAGTACACCCTAGGGATTATCGAAAAAATGCCCACGGACCATTATTTCATCTTTACGGACAGTCTCAGTTCCATTGAGGCTCTCCGATCGATGAAAGATGTTAAGCACTCTCCGTATTTCCTGGGGAAAATACGGGAACATCTGAGTGCTTTATCCGAAAAATCTACTCAGATTACCTTAGCGTGGGTCCCTTCTCACTGCTCGATACCGGGTAATGAGAAAGCGGACTCTTTGGCTAAGGTGGGCGCAACAAACGGTGATATTTATGAAAGACCAATTGCCTTTAATGAATTTTTCGCACTTGTACGTCAGAATACGATCATCAGTTGGCAAAATGCTTGGACCAGAGGGGAATTGGGAAGGTGGTTACATTCCATAATCCCCAAAGTATCGACGAACCCGTGGTTCAAGGGGTTGGATGTAGGTCGGGATTTCATTTGCGTGATGTCCCGGCTTATGTCCAATCACTATAGATTTGACGCGCTCCTCCGTCGTGTTGGGCTCGGGGAAAGTGGTATCTGTGCCTGTGGTGAAGGTTATCACGACATAGAGCATGTGGTTTGGTCATGCCCTGTACACCGTGACGCCAGGTCTAAATTGATAGCTTCCCTGCAGGCCGAGGGTAGACAGCCGGCTGTTCCTGTTCGTGATGTCTTGGCGAGCCGTGACCTATCCTACATGTCCCTTATATACGTTTTCCTGAAATCCATCCATGCCCCAGTCTAGTCCCGTTCCCCTCCGTCTACACCCAACAAAACGACAAGAACACGTTTGAACCTTAAGCACAAAACCAGCAACCAGACCCCGCACAATAGAACCAGGACCCAAGGACTACGAGCCTCTGTCCCAACTCACGACATCGTGGCTCAGCAGAACGAATCCATACATGCCATTCGACGATTATCAGACGACCATTGAACAACAAAACACTGATTGGAAATCCCATGCTAGTTTTAAGTTAGACTTAATTTCAGCTCGTAGTCGGCTGCGAGGATAAAAAATTTGCTTTAGTTTTTAAGTCATCAGATATAATTGGCGCCGTTAAACATTAAATTGTATTTGTGCCGTGTCAAATAAATGTTATGTGAAGAAAAAAAAAAAAAACCTTATGAACACAATCCACTACTAGTAAACAAATAATATTTACCTAATAAATCGATGAGTTTGAACGATCAAATAGATGCTGCCAGCTGCACCTATGAGCAGCGATAAGCCAACTCCTGGCGTAAATTTGATATCGGTGAGCATTTTGTCGATCGAAGGTCTTCTTTAATGGTCACGATTTCATGGGAAAACTATTGTTCAAGGGAAGTGGAGCTTAGTTAAGGCAGGTCAATTTGATATTTAACAAATTCTTGGCTTTCACTAAAACTGATTTACGGATGTTATAAACGGCGATAAATTGTTTTTAGAAATAGTCAATCAACAGAATCAAGAGATATGGTAAGTATATTAAATACTTTAAAAAATATCGATGGAATCGGAGGATGGTGTTTTAATACTACCGATAAGCAATGTTTTGAATAAGTGAGTTAAACTTTAGTCAAAATAGTGATATCAAGTTCTGGTGAAAATATGAATGCGTTTTTTCACTCCAAGAAATTCGGTCGAACTTATCTTATCTAATTTTAATTTCATTGTTGTGACGGAAGAAATGTATGCAATTCGTCAGTAACGCAGTTTTTCATTTGTTATCAAATTAAGGAACCGGTTGAAAAAGAACGCACGGGATTTACTGGATTAAGTCCCGTTTTGAAAATAATCCTAATGATTAATTATGTACCGAACCGGACTCTATTATTTTCTGTTTTATTACTGCTCATCATGGTTTTATTATTTACAGCGTATTGTTAAACTACAACTTTAGAAAATTCGATGAGAACATTTTTCAGCAGAATCAAATTCACGTGACTACAATCACACGGCGTGTGAAATATTTATTGTTTACTTTTCAACACTCTTGTCATGTGGGCATCATTCAGTTGAACTATCTTAAGAAACGATTCATTCACCATTTAAAATTGTTCGTTTTTAAATTGTAACTGTTGAACACTCTAATTCTTCAATCATTTTATTTTAATTATCACATGAAAACACTACCTATCTTTAGCCGTGGTTTCACTTATGTAATTACAACACTAGAGCCCATTTCTTCAATCAAATGCGACGTTTGGTGAGACACTAATTGGCACTGCATTCCACGACTCCGCACGAAGCTCATCTACGCTTAATAAAATGATTCCACGCCGAAAGCCAACCCCCAAACGGAGACACTTGATCGACCTGATAAGCAGCAACGAAAAAAAAATTGCAGTAAAGCTATTGTTGAGGAGAGCAAAAACGTTGCGTCCTAAGTGCCGAGTACCCACACAATTGGTGCGGCTTGTTGTGTTATCTTGCCGGAATTCTCGCTCCGTGCCGCGCGGGTACCTGCTATCGGTACACCTTAGTTATAAATTTATAAAATAAATAGCAGCTCGGCTTGACATCTTTCCCTCTTGCTTAGAGCTTAGAGGAGAACATGGTTTGCTCGAATGAAAATCTGCACAAAAAAAAAACGAATTAACCTGCTAGGTAGAAACTCTCTCAAATTCTAACTTTTTCGGTAGAGAGGAAGAATAGAATAATAACAAACAAATGTTTACCGAGGCTTGCACACGCCTATTGATAAACAATCAAAAACTTGACCGCGAGACGTAAGATATGATGAACGTCGTTTCCTGTAGGTTAGCAAAGTAATTATCGTTTGCTGGTGAGGTGTGATTCAGTGTATTGAAACATTTCTTTAAACCAAATATAGGTATATATATACATATTTTATTTTTATTATAAAATATTTCCTCAAACCACAGCTTCGTGATGATGGTGTGTCCAGCCCGGGTTGTGACAAATAACGAAGCGCAATTTATTTTAAATCGACTGACTAAAACAGTCAGACAATCGGCATGACTACGGTCTCGTCAAATTTCGCATCCACTAATGTATTCTCACAGCTCATGAAACCATAATTTTGAAATGAGCCACCATTGAACAGGCGTGCTTAAAAAAACAGAGCAGTAATGGTCACCATTAATCCGTGTAAAGACAAAGCTTGGCGGAGTCTTTCGTGCTACTTTAAATCGTTTTGATGGAAAGACAATTGGAATTTTTATCGAGATCGAGGGTACAATGTCGATAGTGATAGCATTTTGAAATTGAATTGGAACTGAACAAACATAAATTTTAATTCAAAAAACACCCATCCGCTTTAAAATACAGGTAGCGCGCCGTTTCACTTTCGAGACGTTCGTTATGTTATCATGATGCCTACATAGAGGCGTTTACAACTCGTCTGTTATTGCTTAACCTAAAAGTGTGTGATTATTCACATTTTAGTTACTAATTATGTTTTCATCTGGTTTCGCTGATCCGACGAAACTGGTATTGTTATCTAATCGATGCTATTGCTCCATGAGGATGATTTCAGATTGATGCAACCGCTAATTTGTCCACACAATACGGGTCGTAGAAGGCCATGGGAATCGTATGCAATTTTTCAATGTTATGTATTGTGTGCTTAAATTGTCTATAATTCGAACTGTTTGTCGATCGGCTTAGATAATTTTGCTCGCCAGTGAGTGTGAGGTTTAAGCTTGTTATTTGTGATGTTAAATTTTGAAATAAACTTTTCTGCGAGTGAACATTCATGCTATTAAATTGCGACAATTTAAAAACATGAACGGAAAGATTTATTAGTTCTTAAGTTTGTCTAAATTTTCAACTCAAACATAACCATTAAATACCTTTTTTTTAATTTATATCTACTGATGCATGATATTTTGTCTTTTTAATTAGAATGTTCTTGTCTCCGATTCCGATGGATTTCAACAGCTGATAAATTCAGCGAAATATTCTATAAGCTTTCAGTAGAATTTTCAAGAACGTCGGCAAACAAAACGGTATATCGATACATTTGCTTAATATTCGTCGAAAAACTTCGTCGAGCTCGATCAACTGTTGAGAAGTTTGCCGAGATAAATTAAGTATGTATAGAGAAAAAACTGTGTAATATAGAAGAACCGAAGGTTTCTAAAGTATGATAAAAAGCAAAATAACACCGAGCAGAAAAAAAGAAACTCCGAATTACATTCACTTAATTACGAATGCAACCAATATACAGCGTGACACCGTGAAAGCGATACACTTTATTTATACCATGAAATAAAACCAGATGAATATTTCATCTCCGGTTTTGTTTTATGATCACGGTAGAGTAGTAAAGTTACCGTTGAATCAGTTCAATTCAAATGTTTCGCCTTGGCATTTTATTATGGCCCGCAAACGCTTCGCAAAATTATCACAAACTGATCGGCAAATCATCCCAGATTTTTATCAAGCGGTTCCCAAAAGTGTCCAAAGTCAAGGATTTTCTTTCACCCAGCTTTCCTAGCATGTACCCCCGGATGCTGGAGTTCACTGGTTTTAAATCGCGAGAGGCCCTACTAAAATACGTTAAATTTTCGTTTCACCACTTCTGAACAACCAATGCCTTATGAGCAGACGCAGAATCCTGTTGAAAGCAGAAAATTTCTTCTCCAAATAATTCCAAGGCACAAGGGAGCGAATGGTCTCGTGTTATAGTATTTCGCACTCATGTCGATTAATAGCAATGGTAACTCTCCTCTGTTGGATATTGCTCCCCAAACCCTCACAGCTGAAGCATTCTGGAATCGTTCCACTCCTCTTTAATCATTCTGCTTGTTCAAAACGGCATCCAACTTTTCATCTGAAAAAATTATGCTGTGAGCAAGGTTCGGCAGCCCTGTCGGCAATATTTCTGCGAAAAAACCGTTCTGTTTCTTAATGGTTGAGACAAGGAGATGGATTAGCCTGCACGTTGTTCAACATTGCCCTTGAGGGTGTAATCCGACGGCGGAGGCAATCTACGCTAGACTAAAAGTGGAAGGAAGAGGCTCGAAACAAACCAACATTCGCCTCCCACGGACGGCGATCATGGACGGCGACGAACTCGAAGTGGAAGAGGAGTTTGTATACTTGGGATCTCTGGTAACCGCCGACAATAACACAAGTAAGGAGGTCCAACGACGTATTCAAGCTGGAAATCGAGCCTACTTTGCCCTTCGTAGGACGCTTCAATCCAGGGGCATACGCCGCCGCACGAAATCGACAATGTACAAAACTTTAATTAGACCCGTAGTTTTCTATGGACTCGAAACCGTGATCCTTCTCACGGAGGACATACGCGCACTGGCCGTATTTAAACGGAAAGTGTTGCGGACAATATTTGGTGGAGTACAAACCGAAAGCGGAGAGTGGCGTATGAACTAGGAGCTGTAGGCACTACTTGGAGATTCCCATTGTGCATCTAACGAAGGTAGGGAGGCTACGATGGGCCGGGCATGTCGCGAGAATGCCGGACGACAGTGCGGTTCTTTAAGGACCCCACCGGCACCAGGAATAGAGGGCCCCAAGGTGCTAAATGGCTTGACCAGGTTGAAGCATATCTGCAAGTATCGAGACGTCTAGGAAATTGGCGACGAGTAGTCCAGGACCGAGTAGAATGGAGGAGAATTATTGATACGGAACGAGCCTCTACGGTATAGGCTGCTGAATTTAACTCTTGAAAGCTCTGTATCCAAGGTACTTTTTGAACTTTTTATGCATAGTGTTACGACTCATGTTCATTTCACGAGCCATTTTTCTTGCCGGCAGGGCTGGATTTCACCGGATACGTTATTCAACCGCTTTGGCCACCCGGTTTCTGCTTGGGGACAACAGTGCCAGTTTTCTCGAATCGTTTCATGGTTTTGTATACGAATAACCAGCCCAAATTCAGATGTGCCAGCTTTCTTTTCATCTGTATGTTACTCTTTTCAGCAAAATACAAAATCTTGATTTGTTCTCTACTTGAATCCATTGCATTTTTTCTGAAAAAAGGGAAACACTGTCCTTATCTTTTACAAGTGAACTATAATCATGTATCGCAATCAAAACATACACAGCCTCCCGATGCGAAAAGAAACACTCAAACGTGTGTATCACTTTCACGGTGATACCCTGTAGATATATTAATTGTCAATTTATTTATTTTTTGTTTTAACATATTGCTGTTCCAATTTGTGTGACATCTAGAGTGGAGTGAAAGTGAAATGAAATGCCAGAACGGTTGGTTAATGACTGGACCAAAGGCGCATAACAGTTCCCACTAGTGAACCTCAGCCTTCCAGCTACCTTCTCGTGGTACCAACTAATGTGCGAGTAACCAGTGGAAAGATCGGGTAGCCAACCCTGGTGCGACTGCTGGTCGCATGCTGACAGGGGGCGGGGCTTCCTTCCTCGGAAGGGAGTTTCCTGGAATCGACACCAACAGAAGCGTTCTAAGTAACGCAGTGTCCTTCTCAAATCCTGGTAGTGCCCGGGACTCTAAACAATGGCACTACGATGGCCCTCCTGCGACATAGTGGGGTTGGTCGCTGGCCTTGCAAGCCCGCACCATTAAAAAACAACAGTAACAATAACGTTAAGTACGGACCGGAACAATCGGCTAGGACCTAGGCAACGAAAACAGATTAACGATTGGATTCTCGGAACATGGAACTGCCGATCTCTCAACTTCCCAGGAAGTACCCGCGTGCTTTCCGAGGAATTGAAGACCCGCAAGTTCAACATCGTAGCGCTGCAGGAGGTATGCTGGAAGAGGACGATGGTGCGTACGTGGAGGGATGGTCACACCATCTACCAGAGTTGTGGAAGCACACATGAGCTGGGAACAGCTTTTATAGTGATGGGAGAGATGCAGAAGCGGGTGACCGGGTGGTGGCCAATCAGCCCTAGAATGTGCAGGTTGAGGATCAAAGGTCGTTTCTTCAACATTAGTATTATCAACGTGCATAGCCCACACCTCGGAAGTACCGATGACGACAAGGACGGAGGAGGAGGAGTACAGACCGGTGATTGGACGATACAGTGCACACCAGCTGACGAATGAAAATGGCCTCAGACTAATCGACTTTTCCACCTCCAAGAACATGGCCATACGTAGCACCTTCTTCCAGCATAGCCTCCACCATAGACTCACCTGAAGATCACCGAATAGAACAGAAACACAAATCGACCACGTTTTGATAGATGGTCGGCACTTCTCGGACATTATCGATGTCAGATCACATCGAGGCGCTAACATTGATTCGGACCACCACCTAGTGATGGTTAAGATACGCCAAAAACTATCCGTTGTAAATAACATACGGTACCGTCGCCCGCCACGATATAATATCGCGAGACTGAAGCAACACGACATCGCAACACAGTACGCGTCATCGCTCGAAGCTGCACTGCCAGAAGAGGGAGAGTTTGAAGAAACCCCTCTAGGGGATCGCTGGAATGCCGTGAAAACAGCTATCAGCAGTGCTGCGGAGGAAGTCCTGGGACACGTGCAACCGAATCGACGTAACGAGTGGTTTGACGAAGAATGTCGGCAGATTTTGGACGAGACGAACGCAGCGTGGGCAACAATGCTGCGTAGAGCCACCCGTCAGAATGTGGAGCGATATAGACTGAAACGGAGGCAGCAAATACACCTCTGCAAGGAAAAAAGTAGGGGGGTGGTATTCAAGACACGACCGCATGACGTTGACTACCGTATTCTTATAAAAAAAAAATATATATATATTCCATTGAAGCAAATAGTAGAGGGAATTGCAACGCTTCTTCTACAAAACTTCTGTAACAAAATTTCGAGGCACCAAAAGGTACCAGTTGCCGATTATTCTCGTTTACTGGTTAGTCCGTCCAGGATTCCAGCCATTTTAGTATTTTGCAGTAGCCACCAGCATTACGGGTCAAACCGGCACGAGATGACCGGTACTATTTTGTTTTTCCTCCTTTTAGCTGCTAACACCGAGCGTCCGTATGTATCCGGTACGGTTTAATAATGAAACTGATGGGGTGAAATGTTCGAACGATACGTTTTATACCAAGGCTTCGTTAGATAATTAGAAAGAAGGAGGGGCTACATAGATGATGGAATGGGAGAGACAAATGTTTCTTGAAAGCTGCGCCGGCCGCTGTCGTAATATTAACACCAACACAAACATGCATTTTTGCAAGGTTTTTTCCGCTAGCAGCAGCATTTGGTTAAACAGAAAATTCAATTAGCCGCTTCTGTACCAAAATTTCGAGGCACCAAAAGGTGCCAGTTGCCGATTATAGTTTCCTAGTTAGTCCGTCCAGAATTCCAGCCATTTAAGTGTTTTGCAGTAGCCATTTACTACTAAAGCCACCAGCATAACAGGTGAAACCGGCACGAGATGACCGGTACTATTTTGTTTTTCCTCCTTTTAGCTGCTAACACCGAGCGTCCGTATGTCACTGGTGCGGTATTTTCCGCTAGCAGCAGCATAAACATCGGAAACAGAAAGTGACAACAACAATAACAACAAAGTCAGAACGATTGTATCCGTAAGTGTCGACTGTGCTTGGGAAGAGAGGTAGTGATTGGCTGCGCGGTATGATTTAGACAATCGATATTAATTACCAATTTTTCAATAGTGTATCTCAAACAATAGTTTGTTTTTGTTACATAAATTTAACCGTAAAAGAATTTCTGATCGATTGATGCCAAAACCTCGAAAACCCTATTATAGATGACTGCAAAATAAGCGCTCAAAACCTGACCACTTTTCTCTGGTTTTCCCTGGTTGAAATACTAGATTTTCAAATTCAGGGGCCTAACTTCGATATAGACGTTAGTCAACGTCAAAAGCGTCGCCAAGAAGAGGAGGAATGTGAAGAACTCGAGCAGCTGCACCGCACACACGAAACACGAAAGTTCTACCAAAAACTCAACGCATCCCGCAGAGGCTTTGTCCCACGAGCCGAAATGTGTAGGGATAAGAATGGAGGTATTTTGACGGATGATCGTGAGGTGATCGAAAGGAAAGGAAGCAGCACTACGATGAACACCTGAATGTCGTGCAAGCAGGATACCACAACAGGAGCGGAGAAGACGTGGTCGGTGCAACGAACGACGAAGATGTGCCACCCCCAACAATAAGCGAAGTTAAGGATGCGATCCGGCAGCTCAAGAACAACAAAGCGGCCGGAAAAGACGGCATCGGAGCTGAGCTTATTAAGTTGGGCCCCGACAAACTGCAAACTAGCTCGCTGCACCGGCTGATCGTCGAGATCTGGGAAACAGAACAGCTACCGGAGGAGTGGAAAGCAGGGGTTATCTGCCCCATATACAAAAAGGGTGACAAATTAGACTGCGAGAACTATCGAGCGATCACAGTCCTGAACGCCGCCTACAAAGTGTTATTCCAGGTCATCTTCCAACGCCTGTCACCATTAGCCAGCAGGTTTGTAGGAAGCTACCAGGCCGGCTCAATGGAAGGACGGTCTACGACTGACCAAATCTTTACACTGCGGCAGATCCTCCAAAAGTGCCGTGAGTTTAGAGTCCCTACACACCATCTTTTTGTCGATTTTAATGCCGCATACGATACAATAAACCGACAAGAGCTATGGAAAATTCTCGACGAGAACGGCTTCCCGGGGAAGCTGACAAGACTGATTAGGGCTACGATGGAGGATGTGAAGTGTTGTGTGAGAATTTCGGGTGGAACGTCGGACCCATTCGAGTCTTACGGGGGGCTCCGACAAGGTGATGGTCTCTCCTGCTTATTGTTCAACGTCGCGCTAGAGGGTGTTATGAGACGAGCGGGGTTTGACATGCGGGGCACGATTTTCAACAGATCAAGTCAATTTATTTGCTTTGCGGATGACGTGGATATTGTCGGCAGAAAATTTGAGACGGTGGCAGACCAGTATACCCGACTGAAACGTGAACCAGATAGGATCGGACTGAAGATTAATACGTCAAAAACTAAGTATATGCTTGCAGGTGGGTCCGAGCACGACAGGGCACGCCTAGGCAATACGGTAACAATCGACGGGGATGAGTTCGAGGTGGTCGACGAGTTTGTGTACCTCGGCTCTCTGGTAACTGAGAACAACGATACCAGCCGAGAGATAAGGAGACGTATTATCAGTGGAAGTCGTGCCTACTCTGGGCTCCATAGAAAACTACGGTCGCAAAATCTGAGTCTTCGCACCAAGTGTATCCTGTACAAAACGCTAATAAGACCGGTCGTTCTCTACGGGCATGAGACGTGGATAATGCTCGAGGAGGACTTACGAGCACTCGGAGTTTTTGAACGTCGGTGGCTAAGAACCATCTTTGGCGGTGTGCAGGAGAACGGAGTGTGGAGGCGTAGGATGAACCACGAGCTTGCGCGCCTCTACGGTGAACCCAGTATTCAGAAAGTGGCTAAAGCTGGAAGGATACGCTGGGCAGGGCATGTAGCTAGAATGCCGGATAGCTACCCTGCAAAATTGGTGTTCGCTTCAAATCAAAGTAAATAAGTAAGCCAGGACGAACCAAAAAAGTACGCATTGATGCGGCTAAAAGAACATGTGAGGCTTCTCCTCCAAGTGATTCTGAAATCTCCAGTAATAGGCATGATATTCTTTCTTCCGTAGGTGATCAAGAATTTGAAGCTTCTCATTCTGAGCAAAATGCCGGTATGGAGAAAGCAAAAGTTCAACCTATGGTGGAAGTAGTTTCAAATGTTAAAGTTTCTCATTAAGAACTTTCAACATTTCTTCCTGATGTGAAAGTTAATTTTCTAATTGACTGTCGAGGCGAAATTTGTATTTTGGTCGAATCTTTTGAAGGCAATTAACATCTATTACAGTATTTGACTGAACAAATGTACAATCCCTATGATGTCCGAAACGAGAAACCGTTTAATGCTACTTTTGAAGGTCTATCGGACGAGACTGTTGATTAAAATAACTAAAGTCCGGCTTTTCGAGTAGGAATATCTTGTGTGATGTATCGCTTGATAGGTTTTTCACCAAAATACAACCAGTGCAAAACCCAAGAATGAACCCTTCACGACCAGACTGTTTTTAAGTTTGCTAAAATTTAACTTGATGATTACCGTTTCAGTAGTTTTTCAATGTCGTATAGTGTAATGTTGTCCTAATGTAAGTCAAATTGTACGTAAAATGTTGAATATATTGTAAGTCCTGATGATGGTCCCATAGAAGGACCGAAACGTCGGTTATTTATTGATTATATCTTACCTAACTAACCAACAGAAGACAGGTTTCCGGCCCTATCCTCCAGGATATTGAGGAGGAAGTCGGCAGGTTACAGAAGCAGCAAAGCCGCTGGCAGTGACCAAGCGAGCTTCTAAAACACGGTGGTGAAGCCCTGGCTAGAGCTCTGCACTGGGTGATTGTCATGATCTGGGAGGATGAGACGTTACCGGAGGAATGGATGGACGGAATCGTGTGTCCCATCTTCTTGGCCCTTGAGGTTTTCGAACGGAAAGTGCTGCGTACGATCTACGATGAGGTGCAGATGAAAGATGCGTTATGGAGACGACGAATGAACCACGAATTGCATCAGTTGCTGGTGAAACACACTATAGTCCATACGGCTGCAATCGGAAGGCTATGGTGGGCTGGACATGCCATAAGGATGTCGAACGAAAGCCTAGTCAAAATGGTTCTGGATAACGACCGAATAGGAATGCGGCGTCGCGACGCGCAACGTGCACAGTGGATCGACCAAGTAGAAGAAGTGGAAGTAGTCGGCTCTTAGATGCAGCAAAGACCACACAGACCTTCGTCTGATTGGTGTGGTAAGTAACTGAACTATCCTATCAATTGTAGAGCTCTCGGATGAGTCTGCCATTAGAATTTGATGATTTTTTTTTTAAATTTTCCATCCACGAATTTACAAAGGTCTCTCTTGGATTGACGTTAGCTTGTTGATGGATGTCTGCTATTGTTGTTCGAAATGAGAGTTTCAGGATCATCCGCATGAAATGGTTTTGTACTTTTGCAGATTCAGGAGGTCAATTTTTGCACAGTTTTTCCCAATGGGTGAAGCATAAAATACCATTGATTGAACAACCAATTTATAACGCGCCAGTTTATTAGTGATAACTTCCATCGTCGGTTAATTAGTGGATATATTTTTTTTAGTAGAGGGAAGCTTTTGTGTACTTTACTGTCTGTTTACGAGCGATAAAGCAGTTTCTTGTCGTAGATCAGACAAAGATAGCACACTTTTTGGTACCATTCAATGTCCACGCCACCCACCTTTTCAGATATTCGGCAAACACTTTTAGTCATGCTTAGTGCTTCTTAATCGTAGCGCTAATTATTCTTCCGTTGTATAGAATTGCAGTGTCGTCAGCAAACAATGACAATACCCCACCACCAGGTAGTGTAGGAATGTCTGGAGTGAACAGACTGTAAAGGATGGGTCCTAAAATGCTGCCCTGAGGCACACCTGCAATTACTTTGTAATTTTTCGAAAATGTCCTGCTATACACTCTTTGGATTTTCGATCTTTGAGGTAACTTTCAATTATCTTGACTAGATAGGTTGGAATATGAAACTGTACTAGTTTGTGTATCAAGCCGTTATGCCAAACGTTATCGGAGGTTTTTTTCGATATCTAAGCACGCCATTACTGTAGATTTTGACACTTGCCTGTTCCTCAGGATTATGATGGATACTCGATGTAGTTGATGGTACAGTCGAGTGGCCTCTTCAAAAACCAAACTGTTCTGGTAGAATATTGTTCACTTCGGTGTGAGCTAGGATTCGAGAGTAGATGAACCTCTCAAAGATTTCGCTAAGTGCTGACAGCAAGCTAATCAGCTACTGCAACAGGTTGGGTCCTTGCCAGGTTTAAAAGCCGGTACAACTTTGGTTAGTTTCCACTGAGCAAGGCATCGGTTCACACGTGTCATCGGAACACACGTGTCACACGTCTCAGAAAGCCAATACACAAGCGTACTAAAGTGAAATTTTAGAAAATATGTCAAACCAAATCTATACATATAAAAATGCAGCTCTGTCTGTCTGTCTGTCTGTTCCATATAGGCTTGGAAACTACTGAACCGATCGGCGTGAAATTTTGTATATAGGGGTTTTAGGAGCCGAGAAAGGTGACTAAGATAGTTCGAGATACCTTCTTCTTCTGGAAAGGAGGGGTCCCATACAAATGAAACACGAATTCCTGCACATCTCCAAAACTAACCAAATAAACATAACCAAATTTGGTATGTGGATGTTTCTGGAGATAACAAGTATGTCCATACTGGTTTGAAACCCCTCCCTCTTCTATAAGGGAGGGGTCCCATACAAATGAAACACAAATTTCTGTCCAACTTAAGACATAATCAAGCAAATCAAACCAAATTTGGCATGTGGGTATTTTTAGGGGTAGCATTATGTCCGTGGCAGTTCGACACTCATCCTTATTCTAGAAGGGAGGGGTCCCATACAAATGAAACACAAATTCATGCACATCTCGAAAACTAACCAAGCAAATGGAACCAAATTTGGCAGGTGGATGTTTTCAGGGGTAACAAAAATATCCATAATGGTTTGATACCCTTCCCTTTTCTGGAAGGGAGGGGTTCCATACAAATAAAACACAAATTTCTGTACATCTCGAGAACTAACCAAGTAAATAGAACCAAATTTGGTATGTGGATGTTTTTAGGGGTAACAAATATATCCATAATAGTTTGACACCCCTCCCTCTTCTACAAGGGAGGGGTTCCGTACAAATGAAACACGAATTTCGCCCAGCCCGAGAACCAATCAACCAAATACAACCAAATTTGGTTTGTGAATGTTTTTAGAGGTAAAAAATATATCCATAATGGTTTGACTCCCCTCCCTCTTCTGTAAGGGAGGGGTTCCAAACAAATGAAACACAAATTTCTGCTTATCTCGAGAAATAACCAACTAAATGGAGCCAAATTTGGCAGGTGAATGTTTTTAGAGGTAACAAATATATCCATGATGGTTCGACACCCCTCCCTCTTCTACTAGGGAGGGGTCGCATACAAATAAAACTCAAATTTCGCACAGCTCGAGAACCAAACAAGCAAATATAACCAAATTTGGCAAGGGAATGTTTTAGGTGAAACAAACATGTCCGTTATGTTCCAACACCCTTCAACATGGGTATTTCCGGGATTGTTATGATGCACTGTAGCCACAAATCGACCTCAGACAACATTTTGAATTGTAAGATGGCGACTTCCGGTGTCCGGAAAACAGCCTAAAGTGACCAAATATCACCCAATATGAGTGTGTCTGGAACCAGAATGATGCAAGGAGCCAAAAATTGACCTCAGGCACCATTATGAATGGTAAGATGGTAACTTCTGATTTCTAGAAAAAACGGCCAAAAATGGCCGATTTCCATACAATATGAGAATCTTCGGAACCAGAATGATACACAGGAGCTAGAATGGACCACAGACACCATTTTGAATTCGAAGATGGTGACATCCGGTTTCTGAAAAACAGCCGAAAATGACCAAATAACACCCACTGATGTTTTTTAAACCAGTATAACGCTCATGGGCCAGAAATTGTCTCCAAATGCCATTTTAAAATCCAAGATGGCGACTTACGGTTTCTGAAAAATGTGACCAAATACATCCCAATATGAGTATCACCGGATCCAGAATGATGCAAGGAGTTAAAAGTTGACCTCAGACATCAGTTTGAATTGTAAAATGACTTCTGGGAAATAGCCGAAAATAACCGAATACTACTACACATGAATATGTCCGTAATCGAAATGATGTAAGGAAGCCAAGCATTGACTCTGGACACCATTTTTAATTCGAAGATGACCACTTTCAGTTTCTGGAATGCAACGAAAACAACTGAAATGCTCCCAATATATTTCCGGAATAGAGGTGATGTACAAAACCAAAAGTCGAGGATGTTGTCAATCATTTCAAACGATATAAACGAATCGCAAGAAATCAATGAATTTGAAATGTTTGAAATTAATCAATTAAACACTAAAATAGGCGGGACGAAGTTTGCCGGGTCAGCTAGTTATCGATAATTTCCGTCAAAAATTGTTGCAATCTCTAATTACAACGATTATCTCACATTGTAGACAGTAATTTAGGTGTAAGTTTTATTTTAATTCATTTTTGCTTGACAAGTAGGCTTACAATTTTTCTTAAATTATATTCGTTTAACTGCGAGAGCAATTAATAATAAATTGATATAATAATAAACCCTAAATTAATCCACCTAGCGGTCAGACCCAGCCTTTCTCATTCAAACTTATTATTTGTAAAAATAGATTTACATGAACGCTTCAATCCAATAAATGTATATTCACTCTTAAGGTTCTAAAAAATTGATGTTGTAATCTATACATATAAAAATGCAGTCCGGTCTGTCTGTCTGATCCATATAGGCTCGAAAACTACCGAACCGATCGACGTGAAAATTTGTATGTAGGGGTTTTGGTGCCGATAAAGGTTCCTAGGACAGTTTGAGACCCCTCCTTATTCTGGAAGAGAGGGGTCCCATATAAATGAAACACAAATTTCTGCCCATCTCGAAAACTAATCAACTAAATGGAACCAAATTTGGCAGGTAAATGTTTTTAGTGGTAAAAAATATGTTCATAATGTTTTGACACCCCTCCTTCTTTTGGAAAGGAGGGGTGCCATACAAATGAAACACAGATTTCTGCACATTCTGAGAACTAACCAACTGAATGGAACCAAATTTGGCAGGTGAATGTTTTTAGAGGTAACAAATATGTAACCAACTGAATGGAACCAAATTTGGCAGGTGAATGTTTTTAGAGGTAACAAATATGTGCATAATGGTTTGACACCCCTCCCTTTTCTATGAGGGAGAGGTTCCATACAAATGAAACACAATTTTCGCACAGCCCAAGAACCAATCAAGAAAATTCACCCAAATTTGGTATAAGAATGTTTTTAGAGGTAACAGATATGTCCATAATGGTTCGACGCCCCTCCCTCTTCTGGAAGCACATGTTTCTGCACATCTCGCGAACTAATCAACTGAATGGAACCATATTTGGTGATTGAAAGTTTTCAGTGGTAACAAATATGTTCCACAATTGACCTCAGGTAACATTTTGGATTGTAAGATGGCAACATACGGTTTCTGGAAAACAGCCAAAAATGGCCGATTTCCACCCAATATAATAATATCCGCATCTAGAATGTTACACAGGAGCTCATATCGACCACAGATAGCATTTTGAATTCTAAGATGGCGACTTTCGGTTTCTGCAAAACAGCTGAAAATGACCAAATACCACCCAATATGAGTATCTCCGGAGCCAGAATGTTGCAAGAAGCTAAAAATTGACTTCAGACACCATTATGAATTGTAGGATGGCAACTTCTGGTTTCTGGAAAACAGCCAAAAATAGCCAATTTCCGCCTAACATGCGTATCTCCGAAACTAGAATGATACACAGCAGCTGGAATCGACCACAGACCCCATTTTGGATTCTAGGTTGGCGACTTCCGGTTCCTAAATACCATTTTGAAATCCAAGACGGCGACTTCCGGTTTGTGAAAAACAGCCTAAAATAACCAATCAGGCATCATTTTAAATTGCTTCTAGGAAACAGTCGAAAATGACCATGGATATCGAGATGATGCATAGAAACCAAACATTGACCCTGGACACCATTTTGGATTTAAAGACGACCACTCTTAGTTTCTGGCAAACAACTAAAATAACTAAATACCTCCCAATATGAGTATTTGCGTTCAAATAAGTCATGTAATCTTTGAGATAATAGACTTTCGTTGTTTTATTAACAATTTAATAACGATTACTTGAGTTCGATTATAATCAAATGAAATGGGAACGTATAGGGCAGCCAAACTTTGAAACCACGTGTTCAATCATAGTTCATCAGTTAAAGCTTAACTAGTCCGCTCGTCTGAGAATAATGTTGATCAATTCGGTTGTGTAGTTTCTGAGATAATGAGGTTTCGTGATTTTCACATTTCGGTACATTACAGACGAAGTTACAGTCCGATTACCGCAAAATTCAACAGGGTATTCTGAGGCAGCTAGACAGCAGCTCTCATTTGACACTAATTTTGTGGAAATCAGTTCATCCATCTCTGAGAAAAGTGAGTGCGTCAAAGTAGTCTTCGGAATATGTTCCTTTTCATAGCTGGTTTTCACATTTTTGAACATAACAGTCAAAGTAATAGTCCAATTGCAAAACAAATCAATAGTCTCATGGGGCAACTAGACCTTCCATTTGACACTGATTTTATGAAAATCGGTACAGCCATCTCTGAGAAACATGAGTGAGATTAAACTGTCTTCAGAACACGTTTCTTTTCATAACTTTTGAACCACAAGTTCAATCTTTATAAAATTCAAAAGTTAAGGATTTTTCAGGTATCCCGTTCATTTGAAACTAATTTTGTTCAAATCGGTTGTGTGGTTTTAGAGATAATGATGTTTCATGATTTTTACATTTTGATACATAACCTCTAAACTAAAAATCCGATAACAATAAAATTTAATAGGGTCTTATGGGATAACAAGACCTTTCATTTGCAATTAATTTGATGAAAATCGGTCCAGCCATCTCTGAGAAAAGTGAGTGAGGATAAAAATCTGCACATACACACACACACACACACACACACACACACACACACATACAGAAAATGCTCAGCTCGTCGAGCTGAGTCAAGTGATATATGCCATTCGGCCCTTTGGAGCACTTTTATATCTTCGGTTTTGCAAGTGATTGCTATACCTTTCTAGGAGAAAGGCAAAAAAATATATCATATTGGAATCATTAGCATCCTCGATAAGGAATCCTAAAAAGAGAATCCTCAAGAATACTCTGTATATAGGACTAGGGTTCTTGAATGAGAATCGTGTAGTATGAAGATGCCCACGATTCCGATGTGAAGAATCCTAAGAAATCTATGCGAAACCTATCGTTGTTACGAACATATATATGAGTTTATTCTAACCGGGACGTCAGTCAGGTCGAATAGTCTGTCCGTGTTATTGTCAGTTGTTGAAATTTGTAATTCTGTGCGCATATTCAGAGAAGTTCCATTTGCGTTCTAAGAAGTTAAAGCAACTTTGGCTTGATGCTTGATGGACACGAGGTCCATGGTCAGTCTCAGTGTTCCGTTTACGTCGTTGATATCTGATATCGTTGATAAAAGAACAAACATAATTTTTAGACTTTCTAGATCATATCATTTCAGATTCAAATCAGAGGAAGCCAAATAAAATTATTGATGAATCTAGTTGGCTGAAATAGAACTTTTTTAGTGAAAATTTTTCATTTGTTACCCATCAGTTACACGAGCGTTTGGTCAATATTACTACCAGGATAGGTTTTGTATACCAGAACAGGATAAACAAGTTACAGGATTAAGTTGGCAAGTGGTTTTCATTTACACGGGGGAAATATTCCTCATAAAAATCTCCATGAAAAAACTCGTCAATTCCAAATTCCGCGTAAAAAACGCCGTAGTTCTCAAATTTGTTTTCAGGTTATTTTACGCAGAACAGACGTTCATCTTATTTTCAAAAGATGTGTAAAAACTTGCATTGCAACCGTCATTTAACAGTAAGTGGTAATGCTCCCGCTATGTGGCGCTCGTGTCGCTTAAAAACCAAGCACAGGTATCGATAAAATATCGATACAGCGATATTTATGCAGTGCAACTGGGGCACCACAAGACAGATGTCGTTATTCAAAATTGCATGTAACAAACGCCGTAATTAAAAAATTCGCGTAAAAAAGCTACGTGATTCGAAGATCCGCGTTAAAACCGTGGTATTTCAAAATTCTGCGTGAGCAACATGATTGATTCGAAAATCGGCGGAAAAAACACGTTCATTCAATGCACCGCGTTAAAACCCCTACTGAAAATACTCCGTATCGTAGAAATGAATAAATTTCTTTTTGAGCGTCTTAGTAGAATATCGTAGAAATGATTCATCTCACGATTCATTTGGATCCTTGAGGAATCAATCAGAGGGTTTTCCATATGCGATTCGTACTGATTTTATTCGTATCGCAAAAACGATTCCTCTCGCGATCACGTCATCGAGTTATAGGTATCCTGGGAATTCTTCCTCAGGATTCTCTGCGTGTTAGTTAGGGTGGACATTTGTTGTCAGGATGCGTTTATTTGTTTACATCACGCTATGACCGTAAGAAGCGAAATTCTGTATGTTCAGCAAATAGAACACGAAACCGTCATGCAGATGCAGGGAAAACGGGAGGAGTTTGCTAATTCCAAAAAATGATGAACTGAAAAGTTTCATGTCACCAGTTTTACTACACTGTAACTTGGCAAACGCATCGCTATAATTAATGTGATTAATGTTTAATTCTAGACAAGAATTATATACCTTGCTTAATCGACCAGCCCAGAAGTTAAAAAGATAAGTTCAAATTCCCTGAAAAGTACACCTCATTTGGCAGCTTTTGGAGTCACTAGGTTGATTACGTTTTCTGATCAGTCTTGGAAGGCTGCCTTCATTGAAATTCTAATAAACAGCAATGGTGTTACTGAAGTTTTCAAGGAGTGGCTCCGATTTTCGATACATTGAAAGTATAAACATGTCATGACCTTACTCTAATATGATTCTCGTGGAGAGACGATTAAAAATGATTGAATTTGCTTTAAAAAAGGTGAAGTTTTGTGATTAAAAAAATCACTAGCGAAATGTTAAAACTTCTTGCTGAGATCTCATCGCATCATGCAGAGACATGCAGAAATACGAATTCCCTGTTAAATTTCGACCATCAGTGAATCGAATGAAGCTCTATTGCATAATGAAGAATGAGAAATTGGAACGATCAAAGCAAATAAACCAGTTTATTATTGTAATAAAAATTACTGAACAACAACACTAATCGATAAACCCAACACAATTTAGGATCGTTAGTGGCTAGTCAAAATAAATAACTCACCTTAACCGTTCCCGTTTTATGTTGTTGGACTCTTGTTCGTCTTTCAAGCGTTCCAGAATCGAGCGGTACTGCTGCAGCTTTTCGCTGAACTCAGCCAATTCGATCAGCATATTGCCGTTGTTCATGGGAGAAATTCAACGAGTGTCGATTTGCTGGGCATTTTCAATCACGATTTTTCTGCCGAGAAATGGTCAATTAGATTCGCTGTGGGGTTTCATACACTTTCAAGGATGAGTATCGTTTTAATATACAATTTCGTTATTAATATACAATTTCGCAATTTGTTCATTCATGGCTGAGCTAGAAAAAAAAATGTTGGACCATTACTAAATTCCAATCAGGCTAATTTATTGGTTCTGCACGATTGCCATCGACTGCCAAAACAAAACGCATTCACCACTAAATATGTAAAACGATTATTACTTGGCTGGTCTTGCCCGGAAGGCCGCTGGGGCCTTTGCCACACGCGTCGATAGACGTTCACTTAGCGAATAAAACTTTGGCAAAAACCAAACCGCAATGACAAACATGGAAGGCCACACATCGAGGTCAATTGTTGCAATTTCACTTTATTCACAGTGCTTGTCAGTTGTTTGTAAAACACGAACCTTAACAGCCATTCATCTTCTGCATAAAGTTACAGAAAAAAAAACTTATGGAATTCTAACTTTGTCGTGATCCCGGACTGTTTCTTCCCCACATGATTACAAATTTGAAAGTCGCAAAAAGAAGCACAGTTTCCATTCACAAGCACATTTTCGGACCCGCCGTTACTTTCCACATTTCGCACTCCAATTTTTTTTTACTCCTTTCTTATCGTTCACTGCCGACATGACACTCATAAACTGATGGCGTTACCTTGTCTGTTGACCAGCAGCCAGCAATGTTTACTTCCTCGTATCAGAATAGTCACTAAACAGTTTGCGCTTCTTCCAGCAAGCGCGCACGATCGGGGGAGATGTTCATACACGAAAAACGACTGCGAATATACAAAACAAATGAAACATGACAGCTCCCTCTCTCCACACACGCACACCCGGCCTACTTTATTTGAGTCGCGATGGTCGATTCGTTTGTCGTCGCGAAATTTGGCTAATTACCACTGCTTTGTATTGCTACTTGTGTTAATTTTATAGATCTTGCAGTCTTGCTGTTCCTAGCAGGATTTGATCCAGTCAGCATATATTAGGATTAGGATTTAGGAGTCGAAAATAAACTTACTGCTGTTGTAGTTCCGGAGTCGCCACTGTTACTGACTGGCTTATGGAAAGAGCCATCGTACAGCGCAGCAGCCAGCAGCCGAGCAATCCGTTCCACAGTGGGGCGACTTTAGGCCAAAACTGGTCAAGTAAAAAAGTAAAAGGAAATTGGAGAAAACACGTTGGTTGTTTTTACATTATTTCCATAATTGTTGCATCTAAATCGAATAAAGTTAGAGAATGTATAACCTATCTTCAAACATACATTTTGTCCTGGTTTCAGCCATTGTGCAGGCGCTTTGCCCAATTCTTGCTTGTATATGCATTGTAACACGTATGTTTAGTGTTTGGAGAATTTCGTACGTTTCTGATGCTAGAAGACTTTTAACGTTTGTTGTACAATTTTTAGATAGTAGTTATTTCCCACTGTGCATCTGAAGCCTATGCCTTCAGGTCCGAGTGAGATGCACAGAACAGTTTACATTTTCTCACTCTGCCTAAACGTGTAATTAACAGTGTATTCAAGAGGAAAACGGAGATCCGCAGTGAAAAAAACAGCAATTGCTGCACACACCATCTGCCGTTGTTTATTCCTCATTGGGGCTAATGATGCAAACACCCCGAGTCTAGTGCAGATATACATTGTGAACAAATTAGTAGCTTGTCTTCACTAAAATTAGGATTCCGTAGATCAACTTCTTCTCTACAAATTTGCTGATAATCATCCGAACTAAGGCATAAAAATAGAAGAATTTGTATGTTTTAGTGACAGCGCAGTGTTCGGGTCACGCCGCAACGGGTGCCGTGAGAGAATCTCGAATTCGTTAGCTAAGAAACAATAACACTCGGCAATTGCTAAAAGATAAACTGATAAAAAGTTCTGATATGACCGACTATCACGTGGGACAAGATGTTCTTGTACTTGTACGCTCAAGGAAACTTGGCATGCTTCGTTCGGTGTTCAGTTTGTTATCTATGCTCCCAGCTCTAATCTGAATGTTTATTTTATCGCTGTTTCAGAGAATGCTTTGGATTTGGAATAGACTGTCAACTGTCAACTGGATAGTTGAGAGAATAGTTTACGAATACAATCCGTGCCACCGTCATCGTCATATTGTCACTGGGGGATGTCACCTCCACCGGAGATATATTCTTCCTTTGGAGAACAAACACGCACACAAACGATATTGAAAAGTTCTACCGCGGTATTGCCCAAGGCGTACACAGCCAACCTTCAAAGGCCGTTCCGGTTGCAGAAAAGCACGTGACTAAGCGTGGGAAAATTGGTTGTCTGTTTCGTCTCCACGTTTGCGAGACGAGAAGATGCATGTTCATACTTTCCAACTGCTTAAACCACCCACCACCCCACCACCGGGAGGAGCTGATGTGAATAAGTGTATACGCTTGAAGTTTACCCGATCGTCCTCGCCTCGTCGCGTCTAGCAGTGGAGATGGATTGAAGTACTTTGTGTGAAGCACTCGCTTTGTTTGTGTATCTTTTTTTCAGCTTCTCGGTTTGTTTATTATTTTTTACCTGTGGCTCATTATTCTATTTCAGTTCGGCTGCTCGGACGAATTCGAAAGTGAAAACTTTTTGAAGTTATTGTTACAGTTGGAGAACAGTAGAATCAGAAGTAGTGGTTTCCAGTGGAAAAGTGCGATATAGAGGCAATTTGTAGCAGTTTTTCATGGGTATTTTGTTCATTGTTAATTGATTAATGTTAACGATTAATATTTATTGAAGGCAGTTTTGGGTGTTTCATCTACTGCCGTTCTTCACATAGTTGTTCCAGTTCATATGAAGAGTCTTGTTAACTTAGAACTACTAGTGGAAGAACGACGGTCGACTATTTATTCTCTTGAAGAGCCTATTAAACTAGACATTAAAACAACGTAACATTTTCATTCTTTATTTCATTTCATCATCTTTCATCTCTCATTTCCTAATCTTTCTTACTCTAGAGCTTACTGCAACTGAGGCTAAAAATGAAATTAAATATGGAAATGAGAAAAACCGAATGAATACAAATTTATACGTTGACTAAATATTTCTGCCAAAAATATATTTTAGATAAAAGAATGCTGAATCTGAAATATTGAGTGCTTTTAACACTGTTTCATCATTGGAAGTGTGCCAAAAGAACTCTGGATAGCTACCCGCTGTACAGAGAAAACGCGAATGATTAATATCATCTTTCAGTACCAGTAGCTGAAAGTGTGCAATGATGTTTGAAAAGTATCGAAAAAATTACAGGAGGGTTGTGTGAAAGCCACGACCGCAAGGATGAAGTAGAATACTTTTACAAGAAAGAAAACCCGGCTGCTTGCGTGTCAGTCATTTTTTAATTTGTTGCTCAATTCAATATCGGATAAGATACCGATAACATCTTGGCGTTATCACTGACAGTGCGAATACAGTATTCCTTGTGATAAAATAAACAGTGAAAAGCTGATTTAACACTCAAAACTAGACGGCTCATGTGTTGTCAAAATGAGTCAACTTTTCATTGATTGCATTTACTAGTGCCCGCTATCGCACAGAGACTGCATTTCACTAAAGTGCCTCACTGCATCAGCTGCTATCGATGCTAAACCCGCTGCAACTGCTACGCTATCCGTAGTCATGCCAATGTTTTGGCCGCTATACGCTACTATTGGTATCCGCTGTCCCTGCATCAGCTTTTCGGATGTTGTGCTCATATATATCTGTTCCAAATTTCTTGGAAGTGTAAATTGATTTAAGAGAAAATATTAACTCTTCAATTGGGTTTTTATTTCATCCTGAAAAGGACAATTTGTTGTTTAATTCAATGTCTGATAAGATACCGATCACATCTTTGCGTTATCACTGGCAGTGCAAATAAAATATTCCTTTGGGGAAAATAAACACTGAAAAGCTTTCCAGAACGTTCTTTTCGTTGGATACATTTGCTAGTGTGCCTGCTATCGCTCAGAGACAGCATTTCACTAAAATGCCACACTGCATCAGCTGGCCCTGCTTATATTGATGCTGAGACCAACGTCAACCGCTGCACTATCCCCGTTGCCACTGTAGTGGACGCTTCCGTTGCCATAGGTATCCGCTGCCCTGCATCACCTGGCCCTGCTATTGATGCTGAGACGCGCTCCGCTATCCGTTGCCATACCACAGCTGTGGCCGTTATCCGCTGCACTGCTACTGCTGCTGTATCCACTGCTGCTGCTGAGGGAGGACTGCTCCTGTTGCAGTCTAGAATTATTATGAGCGGCTTCGAGTGAAACAGGCTCTTATTAGGCCAAATTGCACATTTAAAATGGCAAGGTCTATGATTCTATCAACCGTGCTTGGGAAGCAATCATATAACGACCAATCAGAGGCCGAATTTTTCGTTTTGACAAGGCTTGACTATTTTCAATAGTACAATAGTTTGAATAAAAAAAATAACAATTCTCTGCATTTGGGAAGAATCTTAGAAGATTTTCCAATCTATTGCTGCAAGAACGAAGGAAATCCATCAAATACTAACCGATTTATTAGCATTTGAAATTGGACATATTTTTCACTTTTTTCGGTTTTAGATTTTCATTTTACATCCGTATGTAGCCGAACTTCCTGAAAGAAGTATTCTACTTCATAAACCTTGACCTAGTATTATGTTTCCAATCGTGTGAAAATGGACAAGTCGCGAAAACTTGTAGCTTAAAGTTAGTTTATTACTAGGTTTAAAACTAAAAAGTATAAGATTCTGCAACAATACGATAAAACAGTCACATCTAACTAAAATGTGAATAATATCAAATATTGCTAAAACGAAGAAAAGCCAAAGAATTTAGAAAATGTAAAAACTGTCAAAAATATCACTGTCCACAATGTCAAAAATATCGGAATTGTCAATAATATCAAAAAGTCAGATTATGTCAAAAAGGTCAAAAACGTCAACAATTTTAAATATGTGAAATAGACAAAAATTTTGAAAGCGTAGTTAATGTCAAAAATTTAAATATGTTGAACACAGAATTACAGAAATAGTTTAAATGACAAAAATTTTACTAAGCCGAAATTATTAAAAATATTTATAATGTCCAAAATGTTAAAAATTAAAATTTTTAAAAAAAATTTAAAATTAAAAGTTTTACAGGTCTAAAAATTTAAATGATTCAAATCATTTGAACAATTTTATAAGAGTCAAAAATGTATAAAAATGTCGAAAATATCAAAAATGTCTAAAATGTCAAAAATATCAAAAATGATAAAACTGTCAAAAAAGTCAAAAATTTCAAAAAAGTCTTGAATTTAAAAAACGTCAAAATATCAATAAAATTTCATAAATGTTAAAAAATGTCGAAAATTTCAAAAATGTAAAACATTTTGAACATGTCAAAAATGTCAATTTTTTTTTCTTAAATATGTTGAAAATGTCATAAATGCGAAAAATGTCAAAAATATCGAAAAATGTCAGAAAAGTCACAAACGTCAAAGGGATTAGGCGTCGTACCAAATTACGTAACTCATGAAAGGAGGGAGGGAGGCTGTGGGAAAGAGGGTGGATGACACAGTTACGTAACTGTGATGTTTGCTCAAAATTGAACATTTGAAGGAAAGGGCCAGTTGTTCGGCGTTACGAAATTTTAAAGGGGGGAGTCTTATCGAACGCTACTTATTGTTAAATAAAGGGGAGAGGGGGGCAAGAGAGCCTTAAATCAAGAATTAGTGTACGACGTCTTGCCGAAAATGTTAAAAATATCAAAAATATCAAGATGTCAAATATTTCCGAAATAAAAAAAATTTAAAAATTTTTAAAACGTCAAAATGTTAAAAATTTTAAAAATGTCAACAAAAAATTTCAAAAACCCTTAAAAGGTAGAAAATATGAAAAATATGTAAAAGGTCAACACAATTTTAGCAAGAAGAAGGAAATGAATGAGAAATTCATTTTTTTTACTAAATGCCCAAACATTGCTTTGGCACACCTTACAGAAAATTTATGTATTAGAATATCATGTTTCATATACCAAACAAGAAAAAAAATCTTTCGCAAACAATATTTTTGTTACTGTTGATAGCAATAAATATGGGATCATTCGTAATGTAACCCTCTAGTGCCCAGTGATGGGGTAGATGGTCTTCAGTGAAAAAGCTTTAATAAGAACTTGAAAAATGTTTATAAAGCTTCATAGTGATTTTTTCGAAGTCCGTCTAACAACTAATTTGGGCACTAGAGGGTTAATTGTTTTTTTTTCTCTTGATGAAAATCAAGTTTAAGATGCCTAATAAACATTAGAATAATTTACATGTAGTTTGGTGCGAGGTGTGAATTTCAAAATATTCACAGGAAAAAAAAATCGCGTTAATTTACATGCAATGTCAATGAATATCTTGAAAATTTAAATGCATATTTATATTTACAGCTTTAAGTTAATATCACTTAACGCACAAATTTACACGGTTTGAAACGATTCTGTAATGTGCATCATTCACGGTGTGAAATTGTGTGTGTTTTTTACCTTTTGTGCTAGAAACCGTTACGTGTTTTCAATTGTATTAGTTGTAAATTTCATTTTTTGGTACTGTGTTCCATTCATTCTAAGGTGAATTTTAAAATATTCCATATTAGGCTCTCGGTTGTCCAAAAAACGGCAAAATCCCAGAAAGACAATTTTCGACCAATTTTTTTTTCGAGGTAACACCAGAACTTGATTATCCATGCACTTTTAAGTCACTTTCCCCCTTTTTTGTATGCCTGAAGGGCATTGGGACTAAAAGAGCCACTGCGACCATCATATTGGTTATCTTTTGTGGCAGGCCCTGATTGCTGTCCCAGATTACGAGGTACCCGTACTCATTGATGGAGTAGAGTTGGTTGGTAGTAATTCTGTGCCCCAATTGGGTATCGCATTGTCACATAGACTAACGACCTTTTTGGGATTAGAATTTCATACCTGATATGGAGTAAAAAGGTAACGTCCGAAGAAGTAGTACCTTGTAAATGCAAGGGCTTCACAATGACAAACCAGGTGAGCTGACGTTTCAAGTGCAAGGTTGCAGAAGCGGCAGTTATCACATCCCACAATTCCGATGTTCTTTAGGTGATAAATAGCAGTGTCCGGTAATAACTCCCGTGTAGAGACGTAGCGCACTACGCTTGAGACCAAGAAGCCTTTTGATTATAGCAGGGTTTGGAGAGATAAACTGTTGAGCTTGTCTGCAACCCTGTGTGTTGTTCCATCGGTTAGCTATTTCTAGCGTTTCCCGTGATTTAAGCTCGCGCTTGACGACGAATTTGGAGGTGCCCAGAAATGGCTCAGGTCCAATGAATTGCTGTACTGATCCTGTGATTTCTTTGCTCGAGAGCATACTCTGAATCCAGCTCATTGTAGTGTTGTCAACCCTTCTATTTAGAAGAGCTGTATTGATTGAAGCATAGGATGTATTGCCGAAAGCGCCTTCAATATCAAGAAATGCGCATCGCGCCGTCTCTTCATACTTCAGTTTTCGATAAGAGTGACTATGCCATGACGAGCAGTTTCCGGTAAGCGTGCTGATCTCTATGTAGTGGTGAGTGCTTGAGAAACTTATTGCGTATATGGTTATCTGCAATTTTCTCCATCAACTTCAGGAGTGTAGATGTGAGATTTATAGGCCTAAAGGTTTTAGATAATGTTTTGTCTTCTTTACCCGCCTTCGGTATAAAGATCTCCTTGACTTTCCGTCAGCTATCCGGGATATAACCCAGGGTGAAGTTTGCGCGGAACAGATGTATCAGTTCAGGCATTATGACACCATCTGATTTTCGTAAAAAGATGGGTAGACATCATTGGTTTCAAAGGAGCTTAATGCCCAATTGATTAAAGCCTCCGTGTACAGCCTTCGAGAGAGCAGAATCGAGTCGTAGGGCGCTGTACGCCTTGTCCTTGGACGCTGCTGCTCCGGTGTCTGCTTTTCGGTAATGCAAGTTGACCCAGGGAAGTGCGTGTTCATAAGAACCTGCAGTAAGATTTCCTAGGTGTTACTGTAAGACTACCGTCCCCTCTTTTCAACTGCCTTAGACCATTGGTGTGGTCTACTGACATCGCTCTCTGGAGTCGTGAGGCTTCGGGCAACGTTTGAATGCCCTCGCAAAACTTGATCCTACAAATTCTTTTTGCCTTGCGTAAATCAGCATTGTGCTAAGTGAGCGACGCTCTGTATTCATCCCAGTTGGATGAGCTTTTTGCCCTGTTGAACAAACGCCTGGCCTCATGGCGGAGATTATTGAACGTTTCGTTCCACCACGGCACGTTCCGACATACAAACCGTTCCTTTAAAGGACAGTTGGCCATGTAGGCATCAGTGAACCTATGTTCAAGATCACGTGCGGCCGTATCAAGTTCAGCGTGTTTGTCGATTAAGCAGAGTGACCGGGAGTTGACTAAATGAATTTTTCACTTTTCAAAGAATTAGTTTCGATGTCAAAAATGTCGGTCGGTGATCTGACAAGCTTGGTTCGTCAGAGACATGCCAGTTCTTGACTTTCTCAGTGATGTTTGCGCTGCAGAGAGTGAGGTCGAGAACCTCGTCTCTTATGGCGTTTGAAAAGGTGGGGCTGTTCCCTACATTGCATATATTGACCTCGTTGGAAGTAAGATATTCAAGAAGGTACTCACCCCTATTATTGGTATCCGAGCTGACCCACATCGTGTGGTGTGCGTTCTCATCGCAACCAATGATGAACGGCTTGTTGGTTGCTTTGCAGTACCTCACGAGTGCGCAAACCTCGGGAGGCGGAATATTGTCCAGGTCCCCGGGGAAGTAAGCGGATACGATGAGCATGTCCTGCTGTCCTGCCTGAATTTGATTACTCTGCTTAACAGAATTGCAGTCTTAGGGTTGGGCTGGGTGTTGAAGTAGATTAACCTACCTTTCACATCCGTAAGGCCAAGAAGCCTTGTGTTGTTGACCCATGGTTCCTGGACCAGAGCAACAGTTAGTTGCTCTTTGATGAAACTTCTACTAAGGATGCTGGAGGCTCCATTAGCGTGGTGAAGATTCACCTGGATGCAGCGAAAGCTGTTCAATGGGTATTGAATCCGTCTGTGGTTGGATCGGAGGATCCGGTACCTTGCAGACGGTTACCATCAGCAGAACTGCTGCTTTGGGTTACCTTTTCTTCGACACCGGTTTGCCTTGCTTTCTGCAAGCGATGAGCGACAGACGCATGACCAACATCGGAAGGTGGTTTCTGTCGAGGATGGTTGAGGCGGTGAGCTCCTAGGAGTTTTCTGCGGAACCTTCCCCTCGAACGCGGGTTTGCGAATTGGGAGTGGTTGAGGCGTTGAGCTATTGCTAGCCGTCGGCTGAACCTTATCTTTAATTCCAAGGTTGCGTTGAGCAGGTATAGTTATGACGAAACTGGACGTTCCGTTTGTACCTTCCTGTTCGTTGCAAGATTGCGTTGAGTAGGTGGTGATGCCTGAACTGACCGTTCTGCATGTACCTTCTTACTCTTTGCAGCAGAAGTTCCCTTCAGTAGGGGCAGTAGGGTTGTAGGCCAGACCACGGGTGGCGGATTGTTCGTCGATCTCCAGAAACAGTTTAACGGTTTTCCCTGCTACCTTGCGGTTCCTAACGCGCCACTCCAGTGCAGAGATACCGTCATTCTGAATCTGGATAAATCGCAGTACCTTCTCGTTTGAAGTGTCCACGCTGTTAGAAAAATATCATGCGAACAGGATAGCTTTCGGCAGGTTATCCGTGTTGTAAACAAGCAGCAGCTCCATCCCAGGAAGTTAGGTCTGGTATGGTTTTCTCCAGCCACACAACCGGTTCGTTATCGGCGCAGGCCAAGTAAAGGTAGCCGTGTTTGAAGTGGCAACTCCTGTACTTGGGCCTGAGGAGGAGAGTATCCTGTGTTACAATTTAATCCAGGATCGAATCGTGCACTGTTCCAAGTTGCTCCTTGGATAGAAGTTTCGTGGGATAGCCGTCAAGTGTGATGGCGATGTTGATAGCATCTACCATTTCCCTGTATGTTACTCCCACCGAGTGTCTCGGAACTGAGGGACTATTCCCATTGCGGACCCGAGACATTTTGTTCGCCGGACGGTCGGCGCTGGTGTTAGGTGACGGAGCGTCATCCGATCGTTGCCGCTTAACAGCGGCTTGACCTGGTAAGTCAGGCCTGCCGGAGGGTCGAAGGGCGAGCGTTCTGGCTCTATCCCTAGAGTGGCCTTCTTTCAGGTATGCTGCGTATCTGCGCTTTTGTGCGTTGGAGAGACACTTCGCTCTCTCCTTGCGGGGAGCAGGCGGATTAGAAGGTGCGTCTGCGTATCCTTGAAGTAACTCGCTGTCAAAGTTGAACCCTGCCTCCATGTCCTGATCGAGAAGTGTTCGTTCGACCACTTCCTTTGTCTCCTTTTGGCTATTGTTGTTTTCGAAAGTATAAGTTTTGTTTGTATTGTCCATGTGAATCCCACGAAAAGCTAGGGAAATAAAAGTCTGCTGCATCAGAGCCCCGCTTAACACAGTAAGGGCAGAAGTACAGTAGAGGGTGCCTTGGTACTCCACTGGCTCCGTTTAGAACTAGGACATTTATTAAACCCCCTGCCGTTCATCCATCGGCACGCTTGGATTTGGGGTTTTCTTGCAATCTTTTTACGTAATAGCCACGGATAGTAGCTATTACAACCATCCTCCTTTACAGGGGCTTTGGACCCTCTGCTTTGGTTCTTAATAGTTCAAGCTCATTCTTACGAGCACAGAAAGTTAAAAACACTACAGTTGCCTGGAAGGACCAAAATAGCTACAAATATTGTAAAATTTTGTCTCGTCTTCGAACGGAGCACCCTCAACATGGGTAGCACCGGAGATTTCAGGAAATCTCTCTTATATGCCACATAGCTACAACGGTAGAACACAATCTTCGCATCTGTCTAGAATACGGCGTGGATACAACATATCGTCAGTTGAATTCAATACTGGCACAATTTAAAATTCATTGTGTCGAGAAAAACGTGTTTGAAAATTTGCGACAAAAATTTCTTTTTTCACTTCCGTGAAAAATTCGAGTTTTTAGACTTTCCATTTTTATCGAACTTGTTTGGGTATATCATGTGCATATAATAAGCAATTTATATGAGTTTCAACCTCATTTTTTCGTCTTCTTAGGGATATTTTAGATTTGTGCAATAGAGGCACATCTGCTTATGACTCTAGGATTTTTGTAAATTTTGAAACGAGTCTTTGTGAGATGAAACTTAATAGTATTTAGTAGAGGTGACCACGAGTAACAAGCGCATGGACCTTGCTATAAAACACGATCCCCTCGTTGCTGCCAGGACGGCGAAGATTTGAATTCAGAGACATTACCAACACCAACATTAAACCATGTGTCAGGCAGTATCAAGAGGTGCATCCTAAAGTTGGTCTTAAAGCATGTAGACTTCATTGACAAGTGTGACAGTGTATTCAGCATAGAAGCGTTGAAGTTCGCAATGGAACTAGAATTGGGGCACATGCATATATATTTTAGAATTATGAATTAAATTTAAACACATTTGTGACAATGAAAAAAAATAATAAAAAAAGTATTGAATTCAACTGACAATATCCAGAAGCAACAGATAACCACTCAGCAGCGATACAACTCAGAAATGCTTTGGATATCAAACATTATAAAAATTACGAAAACTGTTTCGTTTTTGTATTTTGGATAGCACTTGTAGAGTACAATTACTTTGAGTTTGGTAGATGTTTTTCACAATAACAAACAGGCAAATTCTGTTCAATCTTTACGTAGAAAATATAGATGCTGGCGAAAACCGAAGAATTTCGTATAACGTCATGTATGTTTCATACATTCATTAATCTATTCATGTCACTTACGAAATTATCATATCCATTCGGTTCGTTTCGTATACGAGCTGTGCGTGCGTGTTCAATTTATGTGACTTTTATTTAAAGACAAACCCAGAACTGTAACGATGGTCTACGTACAGCCGAAGGAAGTTAATATTACGCTTCCTGCTCCAATTGTTTACAGATTGGCATATCAACAGTCAACCTCCGTGAACTTGAGCACGCGCCTAACAGGACCACATTTTTTTCTGCAATGAAAAATAAATGCACAATCTCCAGAGTCCAGTGAGCCGTGAAACGTGCATTTTTGAAGTAGAATACTTCTCTCAGGAAGTTCGGCTACATAGGGATGTGAAATGAAAATCTAAAACCGAAAAAAGTGAAAAATATGTCCAATTTCAAATGCTAATAAATCGGTTAGTATTCGATGGATTTCCTTCGTTCTTGCAGCAATAGATTGGAAAATCTTCTAAAATTCTTCCCAAAATAAGATAATTGTAATTTTATTATTCACACTATTGTAATATTGAAAATAGTCAAGCCTTGTCAAAACGAAAAATTCGACCTCTGATTGGTCGTTATATGATTGCTTCCCAAGCACGGTCGACAGGATCATATACCTTGCAATTGAAAACATGCTATTTGGCCTATATAAGAGCCTGTTTCAGCCGGAGCCGCTCATAATAGTTCTGACAGCGACAACAGCAGTCGTCCTTCCTTAGCAGCAGCACTAGCTCTGTGGTTGGTCACCACGTCTCAGGAGCAGCGCGGTTTTTCTCAGCGTGTGTCGCCAGACAGCCATTATTCCCCCCGTGTTGGGGCAGCATGAAGATTGCCATCAGGAAATCCAATTTTGGAAATCAAAATGCCTTTTTGAAGGCAAATAAACAAGTCATTGAAAGTTAATAATTTTTGTCAACGCAAGCAAGTATTCTGTGTTGCATCCTAGCAATTTAAATTTGTCGCACCCGTCTAATTTACTGAATGTGAAATAGCTTCCACAGTGCATGTTGTCCGTGTGTCTTAATTCCCCCAATGTTAGGGCAGCTCAAAGGTTGTAATTAGCAACCGATTTTGAACAGCAAAATGCTTTTTTGAAGGCAAATAAAAAAATAATTGAAGGTTAATAATTTTCTGGCATCAACACAAGCAGACATTCTGTGCGGGATGCAATCAAATTTTGTTGTAGTTGTTTAATTTTCACTTTATTTAGTAAACCCCCCACTGTAGGGGCAGCGCAAAGGCTGCGATCAGCATAACCGACATTGAATAATAAACTGCCCTGTTAGTACGCATTCACAAAAGCAGTTAGTTCGACTATGCAGAGCTAATATGTAGTCGATTCAATCAATCAGCATAAACAGAATTTCGTCGTCTCCCAGCTGCCAAGTTGCAACATGATGCTACACGCAACAGCGAGCAAACGAAATCGCTTGATGTTACAAACCGCAATAAGATACGGGTTAAAACCGTTGCGTGTGTGAGAGCACCATCGGTGTTTATTCGCTGGATACACTGTCTACTGAACGCAGTAATCTGCTTACATGCGACATGGGGACGGGAACATTTTCTTCAACCAAGCTGCACAACACGACACAAAACATGTTATTTTGTTGCTTCAATGAGAGTGCTATCGGTCCGGCTCGACAAGAAATCATTTTTGTGCATCCGTGCTATGAAACTGAGGAAAAACTTTAGAAACTGAAAAAAGAGGTGGAGCTTATCAAATGATCGCTCTGAGCCGGCATGAAGTCACACATATTTTTCAAGTTATATCATTCCACCACGTGCGTAAAATAATTCATTCCTATTTTCATCCCTATATAAGAGCCTGTTTTAGTCGAAGCCGCTCATAGTAGTTCTGAACAGCGACGACAGCAGTCCTCCCTCAGCAGCAGCGGGAGCGAGCGGTGGGTACCATCGATAGCGGATAGCGGCCACAATTGTGGCATGGCTGCGAATAGCGTTTCAGTTGCTCAGCAGTTGGGCCAGTGTATAGCGGCCACAACTGTGGCATGGCTATGCATAGCGTAGCTGTTGCAGCGGGTATATCAGCATCGATAGTAGCAGGGTCAGCTGATGCAACGACACTCCCTTCACTAAAATGCTGTTTCAGTGTGGTAGCGGGAAGCATCAGCAGCAGGCTTGCATGAAGTGAATACATCAGCCAGCAACTTTCTCTAAGGTCTCTGCCATAGTAGACGCGAAAAGCGGCGCGAACCGATTCGCTCGGCCGTAGGTTGATGTACAGCTCTACTGATGGCTGTACATTAACCTACAGCTGAGCGAATCGGTTCGCGTCGCTTTTCGCGTCTATTATGGCAGAGGCCTAATGGGAAAGTTGTATCAGTTTGTTCAGAAGAATATTATTGTCGGTAATATTACAGAGATGCGATTGCGTAAATCCGATTTGAATTGAACAATTGTTCTTTTGAGAACAAATAACACACGTATTTGAAGAGTTAATAGCTTTTGGTACCAATAGCAGTATAGTGACAGCCTCAGCGGTAGATGCAGATGCAGTCGGTACTTCCCTGAGGCCGATGTAGAGGTGAATGGGAGCAGCACGGCGAAACAGTTCGGGTTATGCTTAGACGCGCGTCATTTTTCGTTGTTGATATTCCCCACATGAAACGACGCGCTTTCGTATGATTGCGGTGGTGTTAGCGGTAGATGCATTTGCCAACACTTCCTCCAGTAAAGCCGTGTCTAGTTTTCAATGTGAAAACACCTTTCTCATTGTGTTGACCGTGCGCTTTAGTCCTCACTATCAAGGTAACACAGAGATGTAAGATAAACACTACATCCTATGATAAATTGAACAATTGTCCTTATAAGGACAACAAATGAATTAATGAAGATTTAATTTTGAATTAGAATACTTCTCTCAGGAAGTTCGGCTACATAGGGATGTGAAATGAAAATCTAAAACTAAAAAAAGTGAGAAAAATTTCAAATGCTAATAAATCGGTTAGTTTTCGATGGATTTCCTTCGTTTTTGCAGCAATCGATTAGAAAATCTTCTAAGATTCCTACCAAATGCATGAAATTGCAATTTTATCATTCGAACTATTGTACTATTGAAAACTCTTAAGCCTTGTCAAAACACAAAATTCGACCTCTGATTGGTCGCTATACCGCGCTTTCCCAAGCACGGTCGGCAGAGTTATGGACCTAGTTAATTGGGAATGCATCATTTAGCCTATATAAGAGCTTCACCAGATAATAAACAAACATTTCATCGGATATTTAATTGAACAACTGAAATTTGAAGAACACAAATGATTATTTGAAGAGTTAATATTTTCTCGTTTTGCGCTATAATCCAAAGTTAATTATCTACATCTACATGCATACTCTGATTATTATTACGTGTTTGCGTCGCTTGGTGTTTGGCTACGGTCATGCAGAACGCAAATAACGGCGCGATGCGATTCGGCAAGACGAAATCTGTTGAAATGTATTGCTCTACTGCGCCTTAAAAAGAGCTGTACATTTCACCACGGTAAGGCGAATCGCATCGCGCCGGCATTCGCGTTCTGCATAACCGTAGCCTTTGTTCCGTTCCCGTTTAATGATGTCGTATTAAATGTGCATATTACAATTCGGCAGCACTTCAAATTCTCATTTGCACAAAATTTAAAAATATCCAATGAACTTCATTCAAAATATCAGACAAAAAGAAATTACAATACTGCCAATGAACGGTCAACGTTTATTTACTAGAAAAAATGACTGACACGCGAGCAGCCAGGTTATGTTTCTTGTAAAAGTATTCTACTTCAACCTTGCGGTCGTGGCTTTGCATACAACCTTCTTGTGATTTTTTTTTTCTAACGATTAGTTTTTAATACCTTGGGCAGCCAGTTTGGCGTCATGATCTGGATTCGCTGAAGTGCGGCAACAAAAGAAGCGAAGTGCAAGGAGCAAGGACGCGTTTATTTATATCACGCACGTGATATTGCCTGAGATGTTGCTGCTGCTGCTGTTGCTCTGGGTTTTGCTAGATGAATGAATGAATGAATGAATGCAAAGCCCTATGACAGGGCATGGAGCCAGGATAAACATGAAGCCCTTTTTGTTGAGGAATATTGGAAAGAGTAAAAGAGAGAGTGAGTCTCGTTAAAAGGGTCGGCGTGGTGGTTGCAGTTCCGGGTTCCCACGCTGTCGTTGCTGGTTGCTATTGCTGAGAGAACAACTCTACAACCGCTTTTCTACCGAGAGACTGTAGTTGTGCGCATGGTTATGGCAACCGTTTCGATTGCTGGTTAATAGTACCATGTGATCATGATTATTTTTATATATTGCTTCTAAAATTAGTTTGGTACAGGAAAGGGTCGACTAGATTTAGAGAAAACATCTTTTTCAAAGGTATCCCGATTTCACATTTCCCCGAAGTATTTCTTGCTCATAGACGACTAAGGGTTTAAAGCTTCAGTTCGGTTGCTTTGGTAACAGCAGAGTAACAGCAGCAGCAGTCGCGCAGTGTTTCTCATTTGGAACGGTTTACGTTAACATTCTCTACCTTCAGGCTGGTAGCGTTCATTGCGTTGAATGTTGCAGCTATACGTTTTGCATCATTCAGGCACTTTGTGTTAGCGAGTTTCGGTAGCAAAAACTGTTTAGTTCAATGCAAAACTACATTTCTTATCAACACCGATAATCTGTTGAGTGAAACTGAGCCGATCATTCTCATCGGCATTGTTTTGGCGTGAGTAAACAATCCTTTGTCGGTGGTAGTAAGTTTGTGGGTGATTCGACATTCTGCTGGCCACACTGCCCAATGATAAGATTGATCAAAACATTCAGTCGTGCATCTCGCTGGAGTTTGGACGGACGTCTCAGCACGTGTACGCTGTGCCTCTTCGCGATTGGGGTCCTCTTTTACAGCATCCGGCGAGTCGCTAGGATCGGTTGGCACAAAGCCGAAGGCTAGAAGTCTATCGCCACAGCGGCGGCCGTACGAACGCGTCACTCGCGTTCCATTCGTCGCTCGGACTGCACGTGTTTTTCGCTATTTGGCGCACTATTCATTGTCGTTTCGCTTTCGGTATTCTTGATAAGTTTGTTACGGGTAACAGAAGATAGAGAAAAAAAAACCCAAAGTGTTGACTGAGGAAGAACTTTTAAGTTTCTGTTAATTTCGCTTGGATTACACTGTTGCAAAGGTTGGTGATTACTCTGGTGTCACCCGCTATTGAGGGTTTTCAGTTCGCTGATAAGACTGTGGCCGTCGATTACTTTAAGTCGGTTCCAAGCAGTATAATACTTTGTAACGTCAATCAACAGGAATTTAAGCTTATTTATCTGGAGTGCTATGAATGGCGTGAGCATAATTATCGTCAATGTTCGGTGACTGATGAAGAAACGTGGTTCTTTGATAAGAGTGAGCTACAATTGAGGCGGTTTATATAGTACACGGGTGTCGTAATTGTGTCGAATGATTGTTTATAACAGTTGCAATAAAATGATTTGCACAAGTGACGCTGAAACCAGGAAGACCAGTTGAAAACAAGTTTCGGTCAACCGGACAACCATCGCATATTAAGCATCCGACGGGGGTTACAAGTTGTTTCAGGTACGTACATTGACATTGTTTTAAAAAGCGGAAAAAAATCCCCGAAAACAGTTTGTTTATCAATACATCTTGCTGGGTATTGCAATATGGTTGATTCAAATTCTTGTCTCAGGGTAACTAATTTTACTCGCTAATGACTGTGCCTCGAGGCTTTGCAATTATTGTCGTGAATAGATGATACGTTGTTTTCCTTGGCGAAGCTGCTGGTCACCGATTGTATAATAAATAAACAGCTACCAGCTGTTGAGGTTCAATGGCACCTGCTATCGGAGGAATGTAACGCACGGTTTCTCTATGCATAGAGGTAAACGTCCGACAAGCAAGTTCTTTCAAGCGTTAGTAAAAAAAACTGATTGCTACTAACTCTTTCATTCCTGTTCGCTTCAGGGTACTTTAATAAAGCAGCTAGCTTGCCTTTATTTATTCTTGGATAGGAATCACTCCGCTTGTTGTGTAGGAAGTTTCTTGCGAGAAACACGTCCTAGTTACGAGTGTTGCACTTTGATATTTCCGAGATTTCAAGTACCAATTAGACCGTTGGCCACGGAAGAGAAAGCTTAGGTACTGTTTGTGCAATGGAGAGAAACTACAATGTCCTGCGTTCTTCCCCCTGGCGGAAGCAAACAAATCATTTGTGCATATCCTGGATGTATGTCCTAATGGAGCGTTTGGACGTGGTTTTTGTGCCCAGTTCTACTGTTAGAAGGTTGAAGCTGACACGTTTAAACCTATCAGCTTTGAAGAAAAATTTTCTGAAACTTGGAAATAAATATGAAAATTATTAGGAGATATTCCCGCCAAATTTTAATGTTCATCGCACGACCGATTATAACAAACTCTGCATCGTTGCTAAATTAGACAAAATCCTTTGCATCAACTAGAGGGTGGACGAAATCCACCAAGCCGTAGCGTCTCGTAAAATACAGTTGAATGCAGAAGACAAATATAATGAGCGCCACGCGTTTCAGATTTATTGCAAAACATGATCAAATAAATAGGCTAGGTATGATGTAACCTGCATTAATTTCCGCATCAAGAAACCAGGTCATGCTCGTGCCCAAGCAAACACACTGTTGCAATGAGAATATTGCCTCGTTTTTGCTAAATAAGATTTTTTAAACACCCTCAAGAGTTGCACTGGAATCATAGTTTAGAAAAATTACGGAAAATGACGCATGCTACTAGTAAACACCTAGAAATTACAATGTTGCAAATCTGCATGCCTACAGTGCTATAAAATTGCTACTTATTTTTCAGACACATTCTGAGTGTTGTTTTGACATGGCGCTACCCACATTTATACAACTCACGCAACCTCATATAATCGTTGAAGTGTTCTCAAAAGCTATAGAACTCATTTGATGATAACCGTGCAAGTCAACTAATGTTATAGTAAGCAGACCTAACTTTTGAATCGCTAGATCAATTTTTTAAATTTGGGCAGAAAACATGTGCATTAATGAAAACTTTTGTTTTCAATTGAAAATTAAAATCCCTTTAATTATCTATCGTTTGCAGTAAAAAATTGGGGAAGCGGTCCAACGGTTCAAAAGTTTTGATTTTTTTAAGTTCTACATGAAAAAATGACATTCTTCAGGACATGAAAAAATGACATTTTTCCAACTCGAAAAGACAAATAAAAGATTAAACGTGAAAATCGTTTGCATGTGAACAACAAAAAGTTTAACACAGCTCGTTAATTGTTGCTGAAGGAAACTTTCCTATGACTGAGTGTACAAATTAGTAAATGATATGTGTTTTGATATTTAAAATTTTAAAATACTGGTTTAAAACTTTGAATACCAAAGTTACTTTATTATTATTGATTTTGACAGTTTGATTTGATTATAAAAATAGAATTCAGTGAATGTTGATTCATATAGATTCGCCATAAACAGAACTGTAAAGATCTGTTTTAATTTGAGCGAATGATTCCCTGAATTTTCTTTTAATACAGGTAATTTCCTTTTTTGGCAACTTTGAGTTTTGTTTTTGGCAACACACTTTTTTTCTGATTCTTTCTTATCTATTACTGATTGGTGTTTCAAAACTGATCCTCATTGTTCTCTACAATTGTAAATACATACAATGTATGACACATTTTTGGCCAACTCGACTGAGAGGCTGGCAACATTCTCTCAGAATTTAATGATTATTTGGGAGTGTGTAGTTCTTTTGTTCTATTGAAAATTTATCTAGACTAGCATTCGAAATGGCCTGAAATTTGAACTTTTTTTCCATATATCGATATATCTAAATAATGACGAGAGATTGAGAATAGTCAATGGATGACTTCTAAAGAATTGTCTAAACTTTCATTTATAGCATTAAATTAACTAAATTCGAAATCGTACGCTGAGAAAATTATTTTAAAAACAAAAAATGATTTGAAAGAAGGTTATCTCAGATATTGACTCTAGTTTTTAGATAGACGATTCACACTTTTAAGGAGAAAAGTTTAAAAAAAAGGCTATAAAATATTTGTTACAATCAAATTTTCACAATTTGAAATTGAAGGCTTTTCAAGCGATTTTTATAAAATATTGTTAATTTTGTAAAGATAAAAATGCTACAAGAACAAAAGGCACTGTTTTTTCACGTTGTTGTCTTTCTATAATTTTTGGACGCTATTCCGTGGAACATTCGGATAAATGCATTCAATTATAAATTACTTGGAGAGAATATTTACAAGTATTTATTAGGGGGACCCTACTCTGGAAAGTCTAAAAATATTAACTTTTCGTGATTTGTTTTTCGGGTTTTTAGGGTAAGGTTAGGTGTACGAGTATTTTGGCAATTTAAAGAATTTTCAAATACGGTTATGTAACAAATTAGATAGTCTTCTTTTACATGCTGAAAAAAAACTTCAGCTAATTCTTTACCACTAGTTAGTTACTGATTTAGAAAGAGCATCCATGTTCCCAGCTGTCAACAGCGTAATACTCATTATATTTGCATTCACGATATGCAAAATACATCTTCAAATATACCTTAATCAATAGCTCAAATACCCAAATGCTTCACTTTACTCTAAACATATGAAATAAAATCACGAAAATTAATTATTTTTCGACCTTCCAGAGTAAGGTCCCCCATTAATAATATTACTTTTTTCTCAAACCTAGCTCTCTAACGTAATTGAACACTTCGCTCAATTATATCCAATGACTCTTCAGAAGAAGAAGAAGGATTTAAAGGACTAATCCTTTGTAGCGCCTTAAGTGATCAGTGCATTCTCACTCGTGAAACAAAATTAAAGATACTTTAGGGTGAATGTAATGCCCAATTAATATTTACATATTGTTTACCAATATTCAAAATGATATAAAAGGAAAAAATCTAAGAAAAAAATGTTCCATTTTTGGCACTGTTCCATTTTTGGTACGGTTCCATTTTTGGCAAATAAAAATCGAGGAACGTGTTGCCAAAAACGAAACTTACCTGTAGTATAAAAACTGTGGTGTTGCTTGTACTTATGAATATTATGAATATCAGAACTTATTAAGTTTTAAGTCTTGTCTGAAGATAATTGAAAGTTGAAATAATAGTTGTCAATGCAACAAAATTACTGACATATTGAATGTTGTATCGAGGTAGCAAGTGTTTGATCATTTTCCATAGAATGGAAAAAAAAGTTTGATCTAACGTTTGCATTTCAAAAAATGGACAAAAATTTTCGATTTTTCATGGGTTTAGTTTCACACGCACTGACGAAACTACCAATTCAGCATCAATCGTAGTAACCCATGAGTGAGCAGAAAAAAAATGACAGTTCTATCAGTCGAACCGGTCGAACCTTAACCGTTATTGCGAAAACAATGAAACTACTCCGTTCAGAAGCGTGCAAGGAACGGTAACCCGCCGCATCAAAAGCGGACAATGTGCGGCCTTTTGTGGACGGCAGGTGTGCCTGTTCCGGCATCTACAACATCTTGGCACTATTAGACAACAATCAGAGTATCGAAAGAAAGCCCGATTCCGGACGGCCGACGACCCTGAGCGATAAGAAGTTCCAAAGGATGCTGAAGAGGAAGACCGAAGGAAACGGCCGGGAGGTCGCGGCATCCGAACAAACAGTGAAAAAGTACCTGGCGAACATAGACTGACATGTCTGAAAGCGGCAGTTCCATCCACTGGTATCGGAGCTGCAGGCAATGACTCATTGGCAGCGGCTGAATAAGATGGGCAAGTCGATTTTCCCGGCGAATCACGACGTGGCGGTGGTGATGGACGACCTATCGAGAATTTCGGGGCAAACCTGGAGCGTAAGACCTACTCCAACAATTTTGTCGCGAAAACTGAGGAGGGATTGATGAATAAAACGGAGAAATTCTACACGCATGTTTTTGTCCGGTTAACTGCCGGAAGGCCCCTCGCAAGGTCGTAGAATTTTTTACAAGTAAGCTAATATAACTACCTCTTATGGAAACTTTCTCGAACTCAATTATCTGTCTTAGGTTTTTTATCATAATCAGAGATAAGTCCATTTTTTAATGCAAACGTTACACATTTAAAAATGCATATCTGTCTGTCTGTCTGATCCAAAGAGACTTGGCAATCACTGAAGTGAAAACCTGATGTCTTCTTGAAATGAATAAATTGATCGCCATCTTCCCCAGCGAACAGAAACAGTGGTTCAAAACGTGAGAAACGTGATCGTAAGCCTTTTGAGCATAAAAATTTAAATGCTATGCATTTCAACGCTATAGTGTATTCAAACAACTATATCGCACGCAAGCCTGGGGGGCTTATGCGGTCTCGATCAAATAGATTTTTTTTTTTTTTTTTTTAAGGTGGCGGGGAAATCTGCAAACAGACATCTGAGAAAAGAACTCAGGGTGTGGGGATGAGACTAGGGGAGAGATGCTGGGGTAGTTACACTCGCCCAGGCACCTACTGATCCCTGTCCCGACCCACTAAAACCCCTCCAGTCTCCAGCCCTGGTCTTCCCGGAACGACGGTTAAGTATTACGTCGGGGAGTGGCTTTTGTACGTGATGCACCCTCTTTACTCTTATAACCTCCCAGCTAACTACCTGGAGACTGGTAATTAGCTACCACTGGCGTGTTGGTGGTTGACCCGCCACACACGTTGCAGCTCCAGAACAATCCGAGAGGCGGTCGCACAGACCGCGTTCCAGATGTCCGGGTCGTCGCACATCCTCCGGACTAGATTGTCCGGAGTAGTGCCAGGCCCGCTCACAGCCATCATGTTGCTCCTCGCTCTTACGAAACGGGGGCATACGAAGAAGACATGCTCAGCAGTCTCCTCCTCCTCCACGCACTCGGGACACATGGGGGACACCGCGTGTCCGAACCTGTGCAGATATTGCCTGAAAAAACCATGGCCTGACAGGATTTGTGTCAGGTGGAAGTTCACTTCACCATGTCGTCTCCCGACCCAGCCAGATATCTCCGGTATGAGTCGGTGCGTCCATCTGCCCTTTGTGGAGTTGGACCATTCCCGCTGCCAGCGGAGCATCGAAAATGACCTTCTGGTACCTCGTATGCCCCTTGTGTCACGTTGGTCGAAACACTCTCTGTCCTCCTTGATGGCGATGCTGATAGGCATCATGCCGTACGATACGCACTCGCAACTCTCAGGCACATGAGCCTGTAGGTACTTTCCAGTTTACCACGGTAACTGTTAGTACCCAGCGCTCTGGACCACACTGGCCCACCATACCTAAGTATGGACGAAACCACGCTGGCAAGAAGTCTTCGCTTGCTGCCATAAACCGCTGAGCTATTGGACATCATACGAGATAGTGCTGCAATAGCTGATGAGGCCCTCTTACAGGCATAGTCGACGTGACTCCCGAACGTGAGCTTGTCGTCCACCATAACCCCCAAGAGCTTCAGGGATCGCTTCGAGGTGATGGTGCAGTCTCCGACTCTGACTACCGCCTGTTGCTCCGATTTACGGTTGTTTACAACCGTGACCTCCGTCTTATGATGCGCGAGCTCCAGTTTCCTGGAGCGCATCCAGTCCTCGACCTTGCGTATACAGTGCGCGGCCGTCAACTCGATCTCCTCGATAGACTCGCCGTAAACCTCCAGCGTTATGTCGTCTGCAAAGCCGACGATCACAACCCCTACAGGGAACTTGAGTTTCAACACTCCGTCATACATGACATTCCACAACACCGGGCCCAGGATAGAACCTTGCGGAACTCCTGCGGTAATCGGGACGCACTTCTGACCCTCCTCCGTGTCGTAAACAAGTATTCGATTCTGGAAATAATTTTCCAGAATCTTGTACAGCGACACCGGTACATGGATGCTCCTGAGCGCGAGCGCTATGGAGTCCCAACTGGCACTATTGAACGCATTCTTCACGTCGAGCGTGACGATTGCGCAGTAGCGTATTTCCCTTCTCTTGCGCTGGATTGCTACCTTCGCCGTCTTGATGACGGAAGAGATTGCGTCCAGCGTGGACCTGCCCTTCCGGAAGCCGAACTGGTTACTTGCCAGACCGTGTACACCCTCCGTGTACCTCACCAGTCTGTTGAGGATGATCCTCTCAAGCACCTTGCCCGCGGTGTCCAGCAGGCAGATAGGCCTATATGCCGATGGGTCCCTGGCGGTTTCCCAGCCTTCGGCAATAAGACCAGTCTCTGCCGCTTCCACCTGTCCGGAAAGAGACAGTCATCCAGGCACCTCTGCATGACTGCCCTGAACAGCCCGGGGGCCGTTTTTATCGCCAGCCTGATCGCCAGGTTTGGGATACCATCCGGTCCCGGTGCCTTGCTCACCTTTAGGGATTTGGCGATCACGATGAGTTCCTCATTCGTAACCCTTGCCTCCTCCCCTGCCTCGACACGGCTGTCGTCGCTCACGGATTGGATGCTCGGCAGGTTGGCCGACCATCTCTGGTCTATGTCTGAGATACTGGAACGTCGGACGTGAGACTCGACCGCCGGAGGCCAAGGACTTGGCTCGTGGCGTGGAAAGAGTCCCTCGATGATACGCTCCAGCATCGCTGGTGATCGCTCTGCAGGCGCCAGCGCGCCTTTAGTCTTGGCCATTACGATCCTGTAGGCGTCACCCCACGGATTTGTATTGGCACTCGCACATAGCCTATCAAAGCAGGCCCTCTTGCTGGCCTTTATCGCACTCTTTAGCATCGATCTTGCCGAACTGAATGCTGCGCGGCGCTCTGTCCTCTCTTCTTCGTTTCGCGCACGCTGCATCCTCCGTCTTGCACGGAGGCACGCACTGCGAAGGTCGGCTATCGCGTCCGTCCACCAGTAAACCGGTGGCTTTCCATTCCTAGGTTGGCGAGTCCTAGGCATGGTGGCGTCGCGCGCCCGCGACAGCATAGCAACTAGTTGGTCAGCAGTCGGGCGAAGCCAACTGCCCCCCTCGCGCTCCCTTCTCATTGCCTCTTCGAATACCTCGGCATCAAAGTGCGATGTCTTCCACCCGCAAACGGTCGGAGTGTTGGCTCTACCCGTCGCTTGCCGCCTCTCGTTGTTGTCTACACTAAAACAGACCGCCTGGTGGTCGCTATTAGTGTAGCCATCGTCTACCCTCCAGTTCTTGATCAGTCCTGGGCTGGAGAACGTCACGTCGATGATCGACTCCGCACCATTTCTGCTAAATGTACTTTTGTTCCCAACGTTGGCCAGATCTAGGTTGAGCTTTGCAAAAGCCCCCAACAGGATCTGGCCCCTCTGGTTCGTGAAGCGACTTCCCCACTCAACAGCCCAAGCGTTGAAGTCGCCCGCCACCACCAACGGCGTTAGGCCCGTTAGCTCCATGGATAGGAGGTCGACCATCTGGGTGAACCTTTCGGTAGACCAACGTGGCGGAGCATAGCAACTGCAGTAGAACACTCCGTTCACCTTAGCAACTACGTACCCTTCTTTTGAGGTTGAGACAACCTCCTGAACCGGGAACTTGCTCGTCGTACATATGGCCGCCAATCTGGACTTATCCGCAACCCAGTTACTGTTTCCGGGAGGGATGAGGTAGGGATCCGATATGACGGCCATGTCCGACAACGACTCAGTGGCTGCTTGGTGTAGCAGCTGCTGAGCCGCGAAGCAATGGTTCAGGTTCAGTTGTGTCACCCTTACGCCCGTGGTTTCGCAGCCGGCTTACCGGCTGGGCACCTGGGGCCTCCCATAAAGTGTTTGGCGTCCCGTTTCCCGGAACATACCATGCACTTGGGAGACTCCCCACAGTCCTTTGCTTTATGGCCTGCACCTCCACATCGCCTGCACAGCTGGCTCCTATCGGGCCCCTTGCAGGTCCAGGACTTATGTCCGCCCTCGAAGCACCGGAAGCAAATGTCTGGTTGCTGTAGTATGCCCAGAGGACATACAGACCAGCCGACCTTCAACTTGCCCTCTTTCAGGGCCAGGTTAGCGTCCGCCGACGGTAGTCGGAAGGTAGCTATCTGGGTCCCCGCCGGACCTTTGCGGAGGCGGATTGACTCCTTAGCCACCTCCACCCCGCACTTCGCTTTTAGGGCTTGTGCAATGTCGCACCCCTCAGTGATTTCGTCCAGGTTTTTAAGCTGGAGAGTCACTTCTGAGGTGAGTGCCCGCACTTGCACCTCCTTTCCTAGGACCTTTTCAGCTACCGTTTTGTAGGTAGCCCCCTTGTTCTTGGCGTCCTTCCGGAGCTCAAGTATCATCTCGCCAGTTCGAGATCGGCGGATACTCCGCACATCCGCCCCCAGATCCTTGAGCTGGGTTTCCCCCCTCATCTTCTTCAAGACTTCTGAGTACTTCGACCCATCCGTCTTGAGTATGAGGGCATCTCCGCGCCTTTTTGACCTTTTTTGGGCCTCTGGCCGCTCCGCCATCATGTCGTGTCGCACCTTCCCGACGCTTCCTACCCTCTACGGTAGTCCAAGGGTTGCCCGTAGCCTCCACCTGTGCCTTTTCCGCGGTGGACCTTGAACCGGTTGGCGTGTGTTCCCGTGGGAGTAGCACGACCAATCGTTTCTTGGTGTTCCCGGGGGCCGTTTCCCCCGGGGACTGCCTCGTTCGCTTAGCGACCTGCCCCGTGGAGCAGACCGACGCGAACGAGGGGGCGTCTGTCTGCACCTCTTTAGATGCAGTCGCCCTCCCGTTCCTGGCCGCTTTCTCGGCCGCCTTCACCCGAGCTACGAGTTCTTCGTGCTCCTTTCTGGCTTCATCAATGGTGCTCCGAAGCAGGAGGAGGCTCTGCTTCAGGTCGCCAGCGATGTTTCGCCTGTTCGCCAAGAACTCGATTATGGCATCGAGTTGTTCAGACAGCGCCGCCACTCTTGGCCGCGTGTCCATACACCTTTCGACGGCCTTGACTAGCAAGGGACCGTCTACCGAGATGTCTGGTGTGGACACTGACGGATTCGCCGTTTTTCCACCTCCAGACTTCGCCGCATCCGTCTCCGCCTTCTTCTGCGGAGACCGCTGGATGCCACCTCTTGCGAAGGGATTTTGTAATCCCTCCGCACTCGTCTCTTTCGTTTTGAATGTGTTCATCTTGATGTTAAATGGGTCCCCCTTCCAGCCGCTATCCTTGTCCATGGTGGAGTAGTCGCCTATGTGGTCCCATGGTGGTCTATGCCGAAGCAGTGAGGTCATGGCTAGGGTAAGCAGTCATAGCGCCTTATGGACAACTATGACTCCACCGACCGGCGCAAGTCAGGAACAACCATCTGATCCTACTCCTGCCTGATTCCCACCAGGCAATAGATTCGGAACGTACTGGAAGGCCTGCCAGGTTTTATGGGACGGAGACCCCTGCACCGGGTACCACCTCGCCATTTCAAGCCGTTGTCACACGACTTTACTAAGGGAGCTCGATGCAGGTGCCAGCCCGAGGATGCGGTACCATTCCGAAATCCAGCTCATATCCGTTCACTACGCTGCCAGTTGCCATAATCGGGACCTTACTGGCATCAGTCCCGATGGGCGGGTAAGTGCTTTTGGGTGTTGGGAGCGGCTCTATTCGCTCCGTCAGAGGTGCTTCCGGGTGATTGTGGCTTTTGCGAGGAGTCGACTGTCCCTGGTCCGACGCTCACCACTCCTAGGCGACCTCCCGCTGCTGGTCCGGGACTGTTCGGTACTGTCAGTGGTCACACCTGTATTGTGCGCCCTCGACGATCGCCACACGTCGACCCGTGGTGGCATGCAGCTCTGCCGATCAACTAGATTAGTTGAGAGAATTCGTTATCGATATTGTTTTCGGCACATTTTGCATGTTGTAGGATAAGTACAACGATACACCGTGCCCCAAAATTTTGTCCACACAGAAGTACCTCGGTATGAACTAAAATTTAAAAAATGAAGGTATCTATCTCTGAGCTGATTTTTTTTCAGAGTGCAAGCATTGAAAAAAAATAAAGCATGCTGCCAATTTTGTTTCGAAAAACCTTGTCATCGACACACACTAGTGACATCGCAAAAACTTTCTTTAAAAATCAATTTTTTTCTATTTTCATGTTTTCCAAGTAATGTACGGTGCCATAAACATAAGTGATTTTCGTGCTTTTGAATGAAAACTTTAAAATCCTTTCGATTCTGTACATACAAGACATAAGAAAAACGCCTAAAAACCAAAAAACTAATTTTTTTCACCAACGCCCATTACAAGAAATTAGTGAAACCACATGGGAAAGTTAGTACTAATATCCATCTTTCGAGTGTAAACGTGAGAAATTTAAGATTAAAAAAGTGCATTTTTTTATCAAAAAAGTTATAAACCCTATGAAAAAGTTGAAAATTTGCCGAATGATGATGAATGATGTATTTCTCAAATATAAACAAAATATCTTGAACTTAGTAGTCCTCTAAAATCACATCAGAAAAAACTAATTGGTATTTTTCAAATTTCAGAAATTTTAAAAATGTCTGTGTAACTAACTTTATGTGGTCGATTTTCAAGAGATAGAACCAAAGTGTCTCCAACAAAGTTTTTCTACATAAGATTGCCTACAACTTTGCTGAAAACCTCACTTTGATTTGACAAATAATTTAAAAAATAAAAGTTTTATCTATAGGCTGTTCGCGGATCGTATCAAAGCTTGGTTTGTAGAAAAACTGTTTTCCGAACCACAATCGCTTCAAAAAAAAAAAAAACATCTGACTGACTGACTGATATAACCAAAAAACGGCAGGTTTTTGATCTCAGACAGGGAAGGACTGCTGCTGAGCCTTCAGAAGATGCTACCATGCTTCTTACGGAAGCAGGGGCGGACGAGGGGTGCTTCGAGCTGCAGGCGAAAGTTGATTTGGGCATCCTTCCCCATCGCACCCCCCCCCCCCCCATCATCATTGTTAAATTGATATTATGAGCATTTTTAAAGCAGTAGGCACTGCCAAGTAGTCCTTGAGTAGTTGATAAGCGCACATGGGGGAGGCGTCACCCCTGGATTTGATTGGATTCTGCGACTCATGTGTTATGATAAAGCAGTGCCGGGAGCCATTTGAGAGTGTTATAGAACGCACATCGTTGTAATCTATACCTTCAAGCACAAGTAAAAGGTGTTCCGATGTTCCAAGGACTATGAAGCCATAGCTATAGCTCAGTGGTAGATAAAAGTCTCGCCGTGGACCAAGGCCGCAAATGTTTTTCAAATGAGCAATTCTTCTACAACCAGAATCAAGGAACCCTTACAGCAAAACAGGGTAGCTGAAAGCTTCAATCAGATACTGTTTGAAAAGTTAATATCTACTCTGCCCAATTCAAAAGCTGTTGTGGTCGGAGGTGGCTCCTAAACGGTTGCCCTGCGGTGACTTTATCTGGAACGTAACCCTTGCGGATGTAATGCTATGTATCCCGAACCAGCAGAGAAACGAAATTAGACCCCAAAAACCAAAAAAGGGTAATGATTGGCCACGCTCCGAATGGATACCAGCTTTGAGACATTTCGACGAGCGAAATAGGTCTTACAAGAAACTTCAACGAAGATTGTTTCCCTTACATTGATGCGAACACAGTCGTTCGCAAATAAGAAAGTAACTTCTCGTCGAAGATTACGGCCACAGTTTCGTGGTCAAGCAAGAAGCACGTGGTGTTGAGCGTTGATATGGCTGAAGCAATTTGGCGAGCCGATTTTCTGCATGACGTTGCAACCGATGATGATCTATAAGGACAAGCGTAGTTGCATAGGGATGACCCAAAACCTGACATCAAACACCATTATATACGGAACCACATCGCAGATGAATGCATATGGGTGGAACCTATTTGGACCGACAAACAGTTTGCGGACAAGGACCTACGACGAACAGTTGGGCGGGCTCCATAATGAAAAGGGGTGGCAAAGTAGGTTAACGATCATTAGGATCGTTTTTGACAAACTGTTTCTCATTCGTTGAAGTTTGTCTGAGCATTTGGCCGTCAAGGTCTGAGTCCGATGTTATCCTACAATTTTTTAATAAATCGATAATTTTGAGAAATGTCAATCTAAAAAATAATTAAAACTAGCGATCATTCAAATTATTTTTATGATTCGAGTTTTTTTTTATTTTTCTGGTCACTCATTTGGCACCCTTCGACGATTGACGAGCAGACGACCGCCTGCTTCGCCTTCGCGTTAATCCGCCCCTGTACGGAAGCCATGCAGTCCACTCAACACGAGCAAAACGCATAAGATCAACACGAAATGCACAGAATGTGTCACTCATCTAACAGACAGATGGTGTCATCAGATTCGATTGTATCGTCAGTACGCTAGTGTCTGAGATACAGCCTACTACTATTTATTTCTCTTTTACCCCTCGGTGTTAAAGAAGATGGCCGCCCAGATCGCTTCTTGGCTTATTTTCGTTCAGAAAAGTTGTTCAAAAGTTCAAAGGTTTTTCGTTGCCTAATTTCATGCAGTTCTCAGTTTCATTTTCAACTTACTTTATTTCGTGAAATAAATCGCTTAGAAAGCAGCGATCTTCAGCAAAGTTTTTCGGGTGATCAGAGGCCTTTGGTTTACGGACAGTTAGACTGGGAAAAAAACCACTGCATGGTGCTGGTATGGGTTTAGTTTTGAATGCTATGAACTAGGTTTATCTCGTAAATCCGACTATTGAGAAAGTTGTAGTACTCAGCATCTCAGTGATCAAAATTACTTAGAACTTTTTTTGCATTTTTTAGCTCAAGAAAGGGTAAAAAAACGAAGTATTGCGTCGAAACTAGCGCCACGTAGCTGAAGCAATCCGCAATAATGTGTCCACCAGCCAGAAGACCTTGACCTTCCGGACAACTTTTCTGAAACCCGCAACTTTCTGAAAAACCAGAATTGCACATAGCACATAGTGACGGGATTCTACATTAAGCTGTTTATCAACCAACAGCCTTTAGCTTCTGAACAAGTCCGCTGAAGACCGGAACTTTCTAGAATGTCGAAAACACTAGGCTTCCGCCTATTCTACGTAAGCTGAACTTTTTAAGGGTAATGCAATCTTCAAACTGGGTGTTGCAATACTCAGTGAACCGATTCCAAACTTATAGCGGGTAATGAAGTTCTACGTAAAAAACTTCAAAATCGATCATAACTCATGATTTTTTAGACAGAACAACATAATGTTTTCTACCAAGTTTTTATTAATATGTAAAATTTGAACACGAAAGAACATAGAAATAGTGATTCAGACTATAATGAAGATATGATAATTGTGTGCGATTATTGCGCAAATGATGCTCAACAATGTCACAATCATATGAAAACTGTGCAATATTGTGGCAGTTGTTAATGAATGAATAAAAAATATTTCTTTCGACTCAAATTCATTATAGAGATTCGACCTTCAAAAGTTGACACTGAAAATTAGAATGAAATGAGGATAATCATACACGTAATTTGGCTCTTGTCAATGAATAACGAGATAAGATCTGGAAAATTAAAAATTAGATTGAATTACGGGCACATCACATAATAACGAAAGCAATTCTAGCGACTCTAATTGCGCCATGTTCATTTATCGGTTATGACTAACAGGAGTCGTGCAAAAACTTCATTACAACGAGTGCGAAAAAAAGTTTCACAATCGTACAATTTGAAGCGTACTGCAAAAAATTTTAGTCTACCTAGTTTATTGCTAACTAGTTTTATTGCATTGTTCTGATTGCACTGAGTCTTTACAACAATACTTTTTTGCGTCTACGTATACTAAATGGGTATTTTTTTAGGAGACCCCAAGCAAAAAAACACATGAAATTGTATGTAAAAACGACAGTCAGATATGAAATCATACAAACATCCAGTGTTTTTATCTGTGGAAATCATTGCTGATCATTGCGAATGCAAATATCCACAAAATTATTTTTTTGTCAGAAATTTTTGTTTGTAAACAAATCGATTTATTTAGATTTTGATTCTTGTATGTCAAAATGTATTTTGAAATATCTTGTTAAACAATGTTTAACCGTAAAAATACTCATAATAAGTTACGACCAAGTTATAATTACGTGTTACTAATCCTGCCCCCTTGATGATTACTTTTCAAAAATCGTTTTTATCCCACCCATACCCGAATTTAATCTGCCCTTTACGAAATGTCTTGATTCGAAATAGAAATCGAGTTATTCCGAACAGCAGAAAAAAAGACCAGCAGCGCTGGCAAAAATCTATTTCTGCTGCTGCTGCATACATTCTATTCTATCGAAAGCATGACCTGTTACATAGTTAGAAGTCACCCAGCTTTGGGAGCGATAAAGTGGGGGATATTTTTGGACAAAGCAGTCACAGTTGAACACCGCTGACGACGCGTTGTACGAACGAACAAATCGCACCGTAGTTTCCTGCAGTTCCCCAAACAATGATAAGCGGATCGGTGTAGGGCAGTAAAATAAAGTTATTCCCCAGGTCTGGTCGTCGGTCTCCTTTGGCCAATGGAATCTAAAACAATCTCACCCGCAGCAGCAGTTTTATTCGAGACGGCTTTTAGCGAAATCACACGCTCCCAGCTGTGGAGTGTTGATTGTTGTAAATGAGGTAATTCGACGCCCCGTTTATGTCGTTCCGAGTGGTCTGCCAATTCTAGTTATTACTACCCGACACCCTCCAGATCGGTACGGTTGAATCCAGGAATCCACTTATCACGGTAATAAACATTCCAACGTAGCAATTTCAACGGCTGTGGAATTGCAGACCCCGAATAGCAATACGTGAGCGATTTTTAATGAGATAAAAAAGAAAGAGCAGTTGGTGTAGATTTGAAATAGTTTTTGAACAGCTGTAGTTAAACTTTTAATGATGTCAGCTAGAACATTCGCAATGTTATAGCAGAAACATTTCAGTCGACGCTTCTGTTACTTTATTCAAAGGTATTGCGGAACAAGGTGCTAACGACTTTAACAGGACGATAAAACACAGGATTATCGCGTCATTCAGATTACATAACCTGCAAAAGCTTTATTCTACATCCCCCCTAAATGTTGGGGGAATGAGAAGTCTCCAATGCGTTACCGTGTTGAATGGTCTGGAGCATTTGTTGAGTGCAGATACCTACGCCGGATTGGATGCTGAGTGTGGTACAGCGGAGGTGGAGTGTTTGCGCCATTTTTCACGCCACGCTGTAATGTCCATAGACGAGTCGTGGGAAATATTCCTTAAGCTTCCTTCGCCTATCGGCGAAAGAAAAGGTACTCACGGTAGCTTCTGTTGCTTTACAGGGTTCCAAAGTTAGTTCGGTGTTTTTATCGTTTCGTTACAATCACGTGGACCAATTTCCTATTACTTGTTTTTCTTCCTTTCAAATTGGTTGGGGCTGGAGCTTTGCGAAAGTGAAAGTGATTAATAGCGTAATTTGAGGTTGATGAAGAATCACGAAAAAAAAGAAAATTTTGCTTTTTCACGATATTATTCATTTGCATTTTCTGATGGAACAAAATGTTTGAACAGCAAGCAACACAAATCAGTTACGAAATAGGTATCCGGGCTGTTGATCACATACCATGAAATATAGTACATATTGCAATTGATTTGCTGACAAGCCTTATTGAAACAACTGGCAATGTTGCGGTCAGAATGAACGATTCGGAACGAGAGAATTACTCGCATACTAAATTGCTTCCCAGTTTGCCAACGTCGAATCTGACAACGTAAATTATGATTGCGATAATGTAGATAATGATAGAAAAACTGTCAGAAAGTAGCGAAAATAGGTCCGATAATTGTATCAATTTATACAATCGTCGCTTTGCTACTTAGTACTCGTTTAGAACAGAGATGATGAACTGAGCTGAGTTGACTCAATTCACGTGTCTTCTGCGTATTTTGAGCTTGTCTTTATTATTTAAAGCTAATATTGCTGAATGAGTGTGTAGGTGATTTGATCAGATTTTCAATCAAACGGTATCCCACCCCTGCGTCACCAGATCGACAGTGAACCCCAGAGAATTCAACGAAACGAGTTATTAATTGCAACCAGACGTGCCACCATTGACAAATGTGGCTACTCACAAAAGCTGTATTATTTTTTACTATTCGGGCGAAAAATCTACCCGATCGTTACGCTATATTTCATGTTGCTCAACAACATTTATCATTCGAGAATAATTCGATTGACACTGATAGCCGCACGCAAAATGTGAACAAAATTAAACGTCATTCGCATTTAATTTGTTTCCCACTAACAGCAATTTCAAATCGCAGTATGCATGGAGGTTTTCAAACACGTGCTTGAACGTTTAGTTTTCCAATTTTTTTCATTGTTCACTGCTCGTGAGCTAAGACAATGTGAAAATTACCATGTACCAGTTTTGTCTTCGTGAGTTAATTTATAGGTAAATTATGTACATTTCCAGTTTCTAATTTCTTTTTTCAGATATAGTGTCTTCGGTGAAGTTTTAATTTAGTTTAGTTCTGGAAAAAATACACAATGATAATAATTCTTACTCGGAAACATTGGGAAAACTTTTTTTCACATAAAATATTGAAAAAAAAACTATATATCCGTGAAAAGCTAATTGTTATTTCATTAATACTTTTTATTTTATGAATTTTTCTCAAAATAGTCGAACTCACGATATGTTTCTGTGATGGTTCATTTTCATTTTTGATGGAGGACCTTGTGTAGTTATTTAGACTAGTTATTAGTTTTTGAGCCTGAAGAGTGTTATTATCATATTGGTTTCCAACAATCGATTGGGAAATTAGTCACGCGTCCCTCAACATGCGGCAAAATTGCAATATTATGACGTGAACTATCGGGCTAATAAAAAATGTCGAGACATGTTTTGTACGCAGATTTCAAACAATCAGAGCAAGGGCAAATATCATCCAATATGGGCGTTTACTAAACAAAGATTGTACCTAGAGGCCGAAAATCGATGTCAGATGCCAAGATGACGTCTTCCGGTTGCTTCATCTATAATTTATTTGACACGGCACAAATACAATTTAATGTTTAACGGCGCCAATTATATCTGGTAGCTTACTTTCTAAAGTATCTTAATAGCTAAAAGCAAATTTTTATCCTCGCTGCCGACTACGAGCTGAAACTAAATCTAACTTAAAGTTAGAATGTTTTGCATTAAAAGCACTGATTTGTTGTTTGATGGTTTTCCATCGCCATAGGTAAGCAGCATATTGAATATGTTTCGCTGCTGGGCCAAGATATTACGGACTGGCATATTGGGTTGTCTCCCTCGGGACCTGAGAGTATCGTGCGGGTCTAGTTGCTGTTTCCGGATCCGGGGTCTTAACGTGTTCTCGTCGTTTGGTTGGATGTAGGCGGAAGGGAATAGGATTAAACTGGGGCGTGGATGGATTTCAGGAAAACGTATATAAGGGACATGTAGGATAGGTCACGGCTCGCCAAGACATCACGAACAGGAACCGCCGGCTGCCTACTTTCGGCCTGCAGGAAAGCTATTAATCTAGACCTGGCGTCACGGTGTACAGGGCATGACCAAACAACGTGCTCTATGTCGTGATAACCTTCACCACAGGCACAGATACCACTTTCCCCGAGCCCAACACGACGGAGATGCGCGTCAAATCTATAGTGATTGGACATAAGCCGGGACATCACGCAAATGAAATCCCGACCTACATCCAACCCCTTGAACAACGGGTTCGTCGACACCTTGGTGGTTATGGAATGTAACCACCTTCCCAGTTCCCCTCTGGTCCAAGCATTTTGCCAACTGATGATCGTATTCTGACGTACAAATGCGAAAAATTCATTAAAGGCAATTGGTCTTTCATAAATATCACCGTTTGTTGCGCCCACCTTAGCCAAAGAGTCCGCTTTCTCATTACCCGGTATCGAGCAGTGAGAAGGGACCCACGCTAAGGTAATCTGATACGATTTTTCGGATAAGGCACTCAGATGTTCCCGTATTTTCCCCAGGAAATACGGAGAGTGCTTAACATCTTTCATCGATCGGAGAGCCTCAATGGAACTGAGACTGTCCGTAAAGATGAAATAATGGTCCGTGGGCATTTTTTCGATAATCCCTAGGGTGTACTGAATTGCAGCCAATTCTGCGACGTAAACAGAAGCAGGATTATCAAGCTTATGGGAGACGGTTAAATTGTTATTGAAAATACCGAAGCCAGTGGACCCATCGATAAGTGATCCGTCAGTGTAGAACATATTGTCGCAGTTGATGTTTCGATATTTATTGGAAAAAATTTTGGGGATCTGCTGCACGCGTAAATGATCCGGGATTCCACGAGTTTCTTCTATCATGGATGTATCGAAAAACACAGTAGAATCAGAAGTATTTGATAAGTCGACATGATTTGGAATACTCGAAGAAGGGTTAATATTTTGGGACATGTGATGGAAATACAATGTCATAAAACGGGTTTGAGAATTAAGTTCGATTAACCTTTCAAAACTTTCAATCACAGGACGGTTCAAGACCTCACATTTGATAAGAATGCGAGAAGACAGGCTCCAGAAGCGGTTTTTCAATGGTAGTACTCCAGCTAAGACCCCCAAACTCATCGTATGGGTCGACTGCATGCAGCCCAAGGCGATACGCAAACAACGATATTGTATTCGCTCCAGTTTGATCAAATGTGTGTTTGCTGCTGAGCGGAAGCAGAAACACCCGTACTCAATGACAGACAATATCGTTGTTTGGTAAAGCCTTAAAAAGGTCTCCTGGATGGGCTCCCCACCATTGTCCGGTTAGTGTACGAAGAAAATTCACTCTTTGTTGACATTTTTTCATCAGATACCTCACGTGACAACCCCAGGTGCCTTTAGAGTCGAACCAGACACCAAGATATTTGTGTACCAAAACCTGAGAAATCGTTTTACCCATTAATTGTGTTTGAAGCTGAGCAGGTTCATGCTTCCTAGAAAAAACTACTATCTCAGTCTTCTCCGGAGAGAATTCGATACCTAGCTGTAGAGCCCAAGCAGACAAATTGTCCAAGGTATCTTGCAATGGTCCTTGCAAATCGGCAGCTTTGGCTCCTGTAACAGAGATTACACTGTCGTCTGCAAGTTGTCTTAGCGTGCATGAATTTGCCAGACATTCGTCGATGTCATTTACATAAAAGTTGTAAAGAAGGGGGCTTAAACATGAGCCCTGGGCCGTGCGTAAAATGCATGTGCTTTTCGGACAACAAATTGTGCAAAAAATTGTTTAAAATTGGAGAAAATCCTTGTCGGTGAAGTTTGCCCGAAAGAATGTCAATAGAAACGGAATCAAAAGCCCCCTTAATGTCCAAGAACGCAGACGCCATTTGTTCTTTGCGAGCATACGCCAGCTGAATATCTGTTGAAAGCAGCGCAAGACAATCATTCGTCCCTTTGGCACGGCGGAAGCCAAATTGAGTATCCGATAGTAGGCCATTTGATTCGACCCAATGGTTTAAACGACGGAGTATCATTTTTTCCATCAATTTCCGGATACAGGATAGCATTGCAATCGGCCTATAAGAGTTGTGATCAGAAGCTGGTTTCCCTGGTTTTTGGATGGCGATCACCTTCACTTGCCTCCAATCCTGCGGTACAATGTTTTGCTCCAGGAACTTATTGAACAAGTTCAACAAGCGCCTCTTAGCATTGCCGGGTAGATTCTTCAACAAGTTGAATTTGATTCTATCTAACCCAGGCGCGTTATTGTTACAGGACAGGAGGGCAACTGAAAATTCTGCCATCGTAAAAGGTGATTCTATCGCATCGTGGCCCGAAGACGCATCACGAACAATATTTTCCTCAGGAACAGAGTCCGGACATATTTTCCTGGCAAAATCGAATATCCACCTACTTGAAGACTCCTCGCTTTCGTTGACCGTTACGCGATTCCGCATTCTTCGGGCTGTGTTCCAAAGAGTGCTCATCGATGTCTCCCTCGACGTCTCGTTCACGAACCGACACCAATATCCGCGTTTCTTTGCTTCAGCCAAGCTTTTAAGCTTGGTATCGAGCTCCGAATACCGTAAATAGTCGCCAGGTATACCTCCCTTCTGGTAGGCCAAAAACGCGTCGGATCTTTGCGTGTAGACATCGGAGCACTCTTGGTCCCACCACGGAGTGGGAGGCCGTTCTTTAATCGTTACGCCGGGATATTTCTTCGTTTGGGCTTGCAACGCGGCGTCGAGAATCAAGCCCGCGAGGAGGTTGTATTCTTCAAGTGGTGGATGATGTTGAATCGACTCGACCGCTTTTGAAATCATTTCCTCGTATAACTTCCAATCGACATTCCGTGTGAGGTCATACGGAATGTCAATTGGTCGCATGCGAGTTGACCCGTTATTAATTGAAATAAGAATAGGCAAATGGTCGCTACCGTGAGGATCAAGGATTACCTTCCATGTGCAATCCAACCGTAGCGACGTCGAACATAAGGATAGATCCAAAGCGCTTGGGCGCGCTGGAGGTTTCGGGATACGTGTCATTTCGCCGTTGTTTAAAATAGTTATGTCGAAGTCATCGCAAAGGTTATAGATTAAAGAGGAGCGGTATCTTCCGGTTGCTGAAACATCCTGAAATTGCCGAATACTATGCAGCGTGATTATTTTTGGAACCAATATGTTACCCAGAGCCTGTAAATTGACTCCATCGTTCAAAAAATTATTGAAAAGGAGAAGTTTGTTTCGAAATTATCCTTGAATCAAGCAAGATTGAGAGAATGCTTAAGCGAATGAAAGAATGCTTACTTCATGGCCAAAACAAATTAATCCGAATTCTCGAATGTAGTGTTGTGATAAAACTAGGAACTTCAAAGAAACATGAACCAGGAAACCTGGTTTTGAGCAAAATACATCCACTCGACGCCGGCTCCGAAAGCTGTTCAGTGGGATACGATCATCGAATTCTCTCTCGCCGTTCGGAACCTGTGTGCGATAATTGAAGCTTGCCAGCCGGAAGAATATTCCGACAACGTTGCCCACGGGTACACCTAGCAGCATTTTCGCAATGGTTCTACGAGCAAGCGGAAATAGTCTGCCGGATTACCAGTCTGCAATTCAGCGAAACCAAACTGGCACGAAGCAGCATGAACACATCCGCTATCCTGAATTCTCACAACCAAGAAACATCCAACGATCCAATAGGCAAACCGCGCCAACAAGGAACTGAACGTCGTGCGTCTTGAACTGTCAGATCAGACGTTTTTTTGGTTGTTTGTGGACTGGTCTTTGACTGCCTGTAGCTTCAAAGTTTGTGTTTTGTCAGTGTGTCTTTTAAAGACTACCTGAAAGTTATTTCCCATCAGTCTTTCTCAAGACTACCTACTTTTGAATTTAACATTTGTTTTAACTTTTTTCGTATCACCTGAAATGGCTGGACGGAAAAAGAAACCTCGCATCGCTGCGGGGAGGAAAAGAGAGGCATCTCTTTCTGACACATCGAGTGTCTGTAGTGACAATCCTTTTGATATTTTGCCTGAGCAAGAAGCTGGTGAAATGGAAGTTACCAATAATGAAACTATACAAAATATAAAATCTTTAAAAAAGGAGAAAGTTCCACCTATTGTGGTAACTATTTCTTCTGAATTTAATATATTCAAAAAGGAACTTTCAACGTTTGTTACCTATCAAATTGGCCGTAGAGGTGATTGCCGCTTATTAGCCGACTCAGTAAAGGGTCGTGATCGTCTCTTTCAGTATTTAACTGACAAGATGTACAATTTTTTTACATATGACACCAAGAACGCCAAGCCGTTCAAGGTTGTCTTGAAAGGTCTCACCAACGATCAAACCGTTGATGAGATCAAACTTACTTTAACAGAATTACTTGGCATAGCCCCTACCCAAGTAATTCTAATGAAACAAAAATCACGAGGCGAAAACAGTCAGAGAACTGGAATTTCCCTTGTTAATTATTTAATTCATTTTAACCGCAATGAGGTCGACAACTTAAAATTTTTTGAAAAAGCACATGCTTTGTATAATGTGCGTGTAAAGTGGGAAATTTATGGGAAGTATGGCGGAGGTGAAAAGCATATCACCCACTGCCGTACTTGCCAACGTTATGGCCATGGTTCCAAATTCTGTAACATGGACCAAAAATGTCTTAATTGTGGAGACTCTTCTCACAAAAAGGACACATGTCCTGTGAAAGAGAGTAAAAATTTTCGCTGTGCGAATTGTAACGGCAACCATATGTCAAATTTTTATCAATGCCCAGTCCGTTTAGCAATTGTTAAGGCAAGGCAAGGTAAACAAAATTCAAAACAAAATTCTCCAAGCGTACCAGTGACGCATAGTTTACCTACTCCTTTGCATACCCGTTTAACTTATGCACAGGTTACAGGTAGTTCGAACATTATACCGCCTAGTGTTGGTAGTTCGAAAATGACCGTTAATATGGGTAAGCAAAACACGCTAGAAAATAATTGTACACCTGTTACTCCAGCTAATATTGCTGCCGAAAATATTTTTTCTAATGTCAACTGCCTGGGGCCTATTACGGCAGGTAAACTTTCTTTTTTGCAACAGGCAATGTTCGATCTTATGAACGCCATGTTGCAGGCAAAATCAATGTTTGAAGCCTTCCAAATAGGCACAAATTTTACTATTAAAATTGTTTCTAATTTAAAATTTAGCAATGATTTTAAATAAAACAATTAAAATATTAAATTGGAATGCTCGCTCATTGAAGGCCAATGAGAATGAGCTTTTTAATTTTTTAACAGTAAATAATGTGCATATTGCAATTATTACTGAAACAGTTTTGAAACCTAACATAAAATTAAAATATGATCCCAATTACGTGGTTCATAGATATGATAGGATTCAAGGTTCCGGCGGTGGAGTTGCAATTGTTATTCATCGCCGAATCAAACATCGTGCTCTTCCCCATCTTGAGACAAAAGTTATTGAAACTTTGGGAATTGAAGTTCAAACTGAACTTGGGATTTTATTTATTGCCGCAGCATATTTACCATTTCAATGCACACGCGAGCACAAAAATTATTTTAAAGGTGATTTACAAAAACTCACCAGAAATCGTTCGAATTTTTTCATAATCGGCGATTTTAACGCTAAACATCGTTCATGGAATAATTCTCAAAGTAATTCCAATGGCAAAATTTTATTCAATGATTGTTCTTCAGGATACTATTCTATTTTGTCTCCGAATAGTCCTACATGCTTTTCTTCTGTAAGAAACCCTTCAACAATTGATTTGGTGCTGACAGATCAAAGTCATGTGTGTAGTGATTTGATCACACATGCTGACTTTGATTCTGACCATCTTCCAATAACTTTTTCTTTATCACATGAATCAGTTTTAAACCCTATGAGCTCTGTTTTTAATTATAACAAGGCTAATTGGGAAAGATACAAAACTCATATTGAGAGAAATTTCAATAATGAGCTTGATTTGCAAAACGAAGTGAATATTGATTCCGCTTTGGAAGCATTAAAATGTGCAATTGTTGATGCCAGGAATTATTCTGTTCCAAAGGCTCAAGTGAAATTTGATTCACCAATAATTGACGAAAATCTTCAACTTCTAATTCGTTTGAAAAATGTCCGCAGACGTCAATATCAACGTTCTCGTGACCCTGTTTTTAAAACTATTTATAAAGATTTACAGAAAGAGATTAAACATAGATTTACTCTTCTGAGAAATCAAAATTTTGAGACTAAAGTTGAAAAATTGAAATTCAAAACCCTTTTGGAAGCTGTCGAAGATTCTTAAGAAACCTTCAAAGCCTATTCCAGTTTTAAAAGATGGTGAACGTTTTCTTGTATCCAATGAACAAAAGGCTCAAAGACTTGCTCAGCAGTTTGAGAGTGTTCATAACTCAAATTTGAATTTTGTGAGTCCAATTGAAAATGAAGTCACACGTCAATTTGATTTAATTTCTTCCCAGAATTTTTTACCTGCAGAAATAATTGAAACTAACTTAAATGAGATTAAATCAATTATTAAAAATTTCAAAAATATGAAAGCACCTGGTGACGATGGAATCTTCAATATACTAATCAAACATCTCCCTGAGAGCACAATGGAATTTTTAGTAAAAATTTTCAATTGCTGCTTCAAAATTGCATATTTTCCCAAATTATGGAAAAATGCAAAAATTACTCCAATTTTAAAACCGGATAAGAACCCAGCAGAAGTTTCAAGTTATCGACCAATCAGTTTGCTTTCTTCAATAAGTAAACTGTTTGAGAGAATTATTCTTAACAGAATGATGCCACAAATCAACGAAAATTCAATTTTTGCAAATGAACAGTTTGGATTTCGCCATGGGCATTCCACAACTCATCAATTGCTCCGAGTTACTAATATGATACGAGCTAACAAATCTGAAGGTTATTCCACTGGAGCTGCTCTTTTAGATATAAAAAAAGCATTCGACAGTGTTTGGCATAAAGGTTTGATTGCGAAATTGCAAACTTTTAATTTTCCAATTTTCCTAATCAAAATTTTAAAAAATTATCTTACTGATCGAACTCTGCAGGTTGTCTATCAGAATTCAAAATCTGATAGATTTCCTGTCAGAGCAGGTGTACCTCAAGGTTCAGTCTTGGGTCCAGTCCTGTACAACATATTCACTTCAGATCTTCCTGATTTGCCTCCAGGATGCACAAAGTCATTGTTCTGCGATGACACAAGCATTTCCGTAAAAGGAAAAAGTCTTCGTGTCATATGCAGTCGATTGCAGAAAAGTTTAGATATTTTTTCTTCCTACTTGCAAAAGTGGAAAATCTCTTCCAATGCTTCTAAAACTCAAATGATAATTTTTCCGCATAAGCCTAGGGCTTCTTTCCTCAAGCCAAACAATAATCACGTTGTCAAGATGAATGGGGTTATTTTAAGTTGGTCCGACAAGGTTAAGTACTTGGGACTAATTTATGATAAAAAACTTATTTTCAAAGAGCACATTGAGAGTATACAAGCCAAGTGCATCAAATATACGAGATGTTTATATCCTCTCATTAACAGGAATTCTAATTTGATTTACAAACAAATTTTTAGACCAGCAATGCTTTATGCTGTACCGATCTGGTCAAGTTGCTGTTCAACAAGGAAGAAAACGCTCCAAAGATTCAGAATAAAATTCTGAAAATGATTTTGAAGCGTCCTCCTTGGTTTGGTACACTCGAATTACATAGACTTACTGGTGTTGAACCATGAGAAGCTATGTCAAATAAAATTATTAACAATTTTCGACAAAAATCTTTGCAATCCTCAATTGCTACGATAAGCTCTCTTTATAGCCAATAAGTTAGCAATTAAGTTAGTTGTAAGTTTACTTCCCCTTTTCTGACAAGTAGGTTTAAATCCCTACGAATGATAAGTCCTAATTGCGAAAGCAAACAAATCCTAACAATTAAAATTACAAATTTCTAACAGTGTTGAGAAGTCACCATTTGTGATTGGACACACATTCTCATTATTTACATATATTTATCATAAATACTTAAGCTACTAACAAATCCCCCCTTATAAAAAAAAGGAACTGAACGATTTGTCGTTAACAGCCAAAACATGTGTTGTTTGCAAAGGGACTTGTCCCAATCTAAATAAATACCAGCGATTCGAGGAACTAGGATACAAAGCCAGATGGACAACACTGAAGGAGCTTAGCCTGTGTAGAAAATGCCTGCGCAAACACTTTGGGACATGCAAATCCAAGCAGGTTTTCGAGAAGAACGGTTGCACATTCACACACAACCAGCTTCTTCAAAATGTTCAACGCGATGGAGTTAGTTCTAACGTTCTAGGAAAGAGTTTTCAGTTGCTCAAAACACGTCGGAGTTGCTCCAGGCGTCATCCATGGTCCGAGAAAGTCTTTTAAGACAATCGCTTTCTTCGACGATGGATCATCCTACTGCCTACTTTGAGGACTATTCACTGGTGCAAGAATTGAAGCTCCAAGGGAAACCATCTGTTGTGCTTCAAGTGAACTGCTAACAAACGACGGATGGAGGATGATTCTCTGATGTTGAACCTCGAGATTTCCGGACAGGAGATATGTACCCAGAAGAAGTATCGCTTTGCAGGAGCTCATACCATCTTGATCTTTTTCAATATTTCCAGAGTACAAGCCGAACAAACCCGGGAAAGCAAGAATCGTATGGGACGCGGCACCTAAAACCAAGGGATTTGCCATCCCTTAACTCTATGCTCATGACACGACCGGACTTACCTACTCCTCTCGACTCGTACTCTATCGGATAGGCGGCTTCCGGGTGGGGCTCAGTGGTGACTAAAGGAAATGTACTTGCAGGAACTCATGGCCAAGAAAGATCAGCATTGATTCAGATATGGAGCGACGGATCTTTAAATGAACGAGACGTCTACGTGACGCAAGTTGGGCCATTCTGTACTTGCTGTTCACCTGGCTGCGCGCAGTCTGTAAAAAACACAAATGCACGCAAATTCGAAGCCGAATTCGGAGCCGCACAAGCGATTTTTAAGCAGCATTATGTGGATGATATGCTGGCAAGCGTTCAGACAAAACATAAAGCTATCTAGCTTGCCAAAGATGTAGAATTCTTGCATGAGCAAGCTGGATTCGACATGCAAAACTGCCGAGAGTAGTCGAGGCGATAAAGAAAGAGAAGACTGTCGAGAAGAGCTTGAACCTCGCAGTAGTGCTGGGAACAGAGAAGATTTTGGGCCTATGGTAGTGCACGCCTGCCGATACGTTCACCTACAAGCTCTCGTCAAAGCACGACCGGAGGCTACACGAAGGCCAACAGAACCGACGAAACGGGAAGTTCTACGAACGTTGATTGCAGTTTTCGATCCTTTTGGGCCCTTAATATTGAACGTCCTCATATACCTCAAGGTTTTGTTTCAAGGGATTTGGCGAGCTGACATCGCTCGGGACGACGTGATACCAGAAAGTCTTAAAAGTGAGATAAATGATTGGAGATCCTACGCTGACGCAACTAAGTCTGCAAACAAACATCCAATTGCACACCTTCGTAGACGTGTATCCAGTCCGAGGTTGAAGTTTCAGGCCGCAGTCATCGGAGTCAGGTTGGCGGATAGGATTGTGCAATCGCTGTCGTCCAACGTTAATCAGCGGTTCTTCTGGACCGATTTGCGCGACGTTCTGTGTTGGATTCGGTCAGATCGTCGGTGGTATTCGCAATACGAATTTTTTCTACGGAATTCTGGAAACAATAGAGGCAGCAGATTAGGGACACAAGCAGTCGAAAGAGAACGCCGCAGACGACGCTACTAAACTGCAGAGAGTGTCAGAACGAGAACAGTAGATGGTTCAAGGGATACAGATTTTTATGGAAACTACAAAGCAACTGGTCATCCAACCCGTTCCTACTACCGACGAAGAACTACGAAATTCGCTCCAGTGATAAATGTCCAAGATTACTCATCATGGAAGCGATTGTTGCGCCCAACTACTACGGCATTGAGGGCCGCATACAGCATTCGCCGAAATTCAGATAACGAGGAACATATTACTGGAACACCATCCGCTGATGAGCTTTAAGAAACCACTGTCTACCTGTATTGACTGGCTCAGACGGAGATCTTTCCGGCGAGATAGGAGTTCTCAGCGCGGGATCTAGTAAGAAGGTATTGCCAAGTACAATCTACACATTTAGCCCGTTCCTGGATGAGCAAAAGGTACTACGCACGCAACTACGCATGCATGGCAGAATCAGTGCTTATGCGCTACGATGGATGCAAGAAATCCTATTATCTTTTCAAAACGTGGCAAATTGTTCAGGATCGTCACGAGTGCTATCACCATCAAAATCACACAACTTCCGTAAATGAGTTTTGACAATCCTTCCGTATCCCGAGATCCGGCGACTGTTTCATCGGGGCAGAACGAACTATCAGGACTCCGGAGTGTAGAATCCGAAGAGCTGCTACACGTCTAACTCCGATGGGAGATCTTCCTGCGGCAAGGCTGGCGGCTTTCACCGGACCATTCCCGTTCATTTCGGGTGGTAGGCCGTCCAACTGAAAAATCGTGGGGTGCTAATAACTTGCTAAAAACTTGCTCGACTACAAGGGCGGTACATAAAGATATCGCACATTCGCTCGACGTGAACTAGTGCATTCTGGCATTGAGAAATTTTATGGCACGGCGTGGCGTATCAACACGAATCTTCTCCGATCGTGGTACAAACTTTACAGCGGCAAACAAAGAGGTAAATACGGCAAAGGATAAACTCGAAGCAGCACTTAAGGCGATGGATCAACCGATGGCCATCCGGTCCAGAGACGGAATTGATGTTTCTTCCTCCAGCGTAGATACTCATATGGGAGAAGCCTGGGGAAGGCTGATACATTCGTTGAAGTAGACAACGTCGTCAACTCCTGTCCGGTAACTTATGTACCCGTAGATGATCCAGAGGCTCCAGTTTTTACACCTAATCACTTGTTAAAGCGCTTTTCAAGTGGTCTCAAGCCGGTCATGATTCTAGACGACAGTGCAGTGGTGATTCGACAGTCTTGGTCCTGGTAATGATAATGTCCACGTGGACATGATATTATTTCCAAAAATCTAAAGCTGTTCTGTTTTTGGAGTAGTTGTCAGCTATATTGGAGATACATTTAGCCTCTTCGTTTTTTGGGAAGGTTCTTAAGACATAATAAACCCAGGTTGCGAACCTTTCAAAAATTTCAGGTTAAATAAACTCTCTGTTTCTTTGTAGGTGATTTTGATACCGATTTACTTAAGAATTCGAGTAGAGGTTAACGTTTTCGGGATATGCTTGATGGTACTTCTTGTACATGCATTAATTTAGAACCGACTTTTTTCTTCAATACTGGCAGTTCTTTACTTGATTTGATCATTTCTGATTCCCCGCACGTAATATCTAGGCAGGATCAAATTTCTCTACCTGGTGTATCTAACCATGACTTACTGTTCTGTTCGTTGGATGTACTGCCTGAAACTCGTACGCAGGCAACATTTTATCGTGACTATTTCAATTTCGATATTGCTGCACTTAATGAAGCCTGCCAAACTATAAATTGAAATGAAGCGTTGAGTATTAATGATCCTGATATTATAACTCAACTGCTCAACACTCATCTGTGTTATTTACACAACAATTTTATACCATTGAGAGCAAGTAGGGCAAAATCAAATCCGTGGTTTACCAGTGATATAGAAATAGCAATCATCAATAGAAATCTGGCTTATAGAAAATGGAAGCATACGAAACTTACTGAAGATTTGACCCCATACAAACGTGTCCGGAATGTTGTTAATGACTTGATCAAAAGGGCTAAACAGGAGTATGACAAAAGTAAATTCAGGACAGTTGTTCACTGTAAACAGCTGTGGAACAATATAAGAAAGCTTGGTGTGACTAAGAATGATGAAACTGAGAATGTTGAGTATACCGCACAAGAAATCAATATGTATTTTATTTCCAGTTTTTGCGCGGATCAATCCCCCTTACTACCAACAAACGACTTCAATAGATTTGGTTTTCGAGTCGTTACTGTCGACGAAGTCATGAATGCATTTTTTTTCAATCAAGTCAAATGCGTGAGGATCGGATAATATTCCAATCGCGTTTATTAGAATAATGTTGCCTTCAGGGGCGACTCGTGGCTTTTGAATCTGCCTGTTCAACTACAAATTCTGAAAATCGCAATTTGGGAAAGTAATCACAATCATGTCCGCGTAATCACGCAAGCCATTCTAGTCGTTACTATTTGAAAGTGACACTGAAAACCAACAAAATGTTGATATAAATTTGCGCCTGAAATATATTTTTTGCCTGGCGTCCCCGTGTGCAATGCACAGGTTGCACCTATGGACGAGTCGCCCCTGGTTGCCTTGGATCTTGCCAGTTATTAATCACTTGTTTAACACTACCCTGTGCACTTCAAAGTATCCCAGGGAGTGGAAGTTAGAGAAAGTAATTCCTTTAAAGAAGAAAAATGATGTATCCGACATCGCAAATTTTAGACCCTTTATTCTTCTTAGCGCGCTATCTAAAGCATTTGAAAAATTGATCAAAGCACAAATTACGGATCACATTCAAGAAACGGGTTTGCTCAGTCCTTTTCAGTCAGGGTTCCGGAAACATCATAGTACTGAAAGTGCATTACTTAAGGTTCATAATGACATTGCACAGGCGGTAGATAGAAAGGGGATCGCTATTCTACTTTTGATAGATTTTGCGAAGGCGTTTGATCGTGTTTCCCATAGTAAACTCTTAAATAAGCTATCATCTTCATTTGATTTCTCTACAACGGCAATCAAGTTAATTAGGTCATACCTTACGGAAAGATACCAAGCTGTTTTCTGTAATCATGTTCTGTCTTCCTTTCAGTCAATTTTATCTGGCGTCCCACAAGGATCCGTCCTTGGTCCACTTTTATTTTCGCATTACATTAATGACTTGTCTACTAGCCTAGATTATTGCTCGATTCATTTGTTCGCGGATGACGTTCAGGTTTACTTTTGTACTAATCATAACTATGACATCAATGATGTTGCTATAAAAATAAACCACGACTTGAACAAAATATCGTTATGGTCGAATACAAACCTTCTATTTGTTAACTCTCAGAAAACTAAAGCTACACTGTTTTCCTAAGCTTTACTCACACCTCCACAATTATATTTTCAGGGTGAGCAAATTCATTTTGTAGATATCATCAATTGACATAAAGTTGTCGAACATATTTTCATTTTTCATACACCCAAAATTTCAGTAATGAATTATAACTGGGCCTAAAGTACATATGTCTCAATTTCAGATTTGAGCTTTCGAGTCATCATGAAATGAATTATTGGAAGTTTGTTGTTGCCTTTGTATAGTTTTTGTCAACCTATGATGTGTTATCATATACGAAAAAGAATATAAGATATAATTTTAATGTTATTGTTTGAGATAAAATGTTTCAAATAAAAACATTGTTCAATTAAAGATCAGTTGGTCATGTTCCCTTTCTAAGAGCTCCTCTTGTTATATTTTATTCCATTTGGCATAGTTACTAAATGCTTACTTTTGTTTAAGACACTGTTCATCCAATAACAAACTGTTTCCTAGTACTAATAATTATTTCTGAGGGGTCTTCATACCCGAACACGATTATGGTCGTGTTGCATACAACGACATTTAGCAAAGCCTATTGTAGAAAAACATCGATACGGACCCTGCTGATTAACGATTTTTTACATTAATTGACATGAAAACAATTGTTGCGAAAATTCGAATTACTCGGTAAGTCGCAACTAGTAGCAGCTGATTTTTGGTTTAGTACTAGCCAATACCTTGTATTTTAGTACAATAATAGTGTCATAGCAGAACAACGTAGAACTTTATGTTTTTCATATTGCCGAAAATGAGGAAAAATTACAAAAAAAACCTGTTTTACATACGATGCCTCCTTCGAACCTATTTTCAAAAAAACTGTCTTAATATCACATTACCTTTTAGTTTATACTCTATTCTATGAAAATCATATGAGTTAGCTAATTAATTTCTAAGTATTTGCATGCTCTACTGTGTAACCGTCGGTTACAGAATCCATTATGATTTTGATTTGTGCTTAAATGTTTAGTCATACTTTCACGTTAATATTTAAGGGTTATCATTAGTAGGGTTAGTAAAATGTATTGGTATGTAAATGGTATAGGTTAGTAGGGTTAGTCAAAATAAAATAAGTAGAAATACCAGAAATTGTAAGCACACTGAACAATATAAACATCACACAGTGGGTACAAGTGGGTGGTAAAATGGGCAGCACCCATCCAGTATGACAGATTTGTTGAGGAGGAGGAAAGCTGTTATACAGATGGGTGTCAAATTGATTGAGGCGCGAAATATCGCGCATCCATCGAAAAAGATTGGCGGAAAAAAGAGCGCGAAGAGCCTTTTTGCTAGCCCAAATTGCCAGCCATCATCAGATAGTATCTGGTAGTCGTGTGCTTAACGTTGAAATCTAGAAAATTAGAAGAGTTCTTATACGAGTTGTCAGTGGCAACAGGAGTTGTTGCGGCCCGTAATTGGCCAAGTGAACGTAGTTTAGACCGTGGCATACGGTTAAAGCAGCACACGACCGGCCTAGCGAGCCCTGGATGCACGCTACGTCTAACCCGTAAAGGACCAGCGACAGTCCTCTGGCTTAGAGCCATCACCGCAAAGGAGGACTTACCCCTCTCGGCACGGTCACTCCGGTATCGTCCTGGGCCTGTCGATCTACGTCAACGAGGGAAGACCAGAGAGAAACACCAGCAGACTACGTTTGAGTTGGCTACCTCCCCGCTCCCCGCCTTCGTCGATAACCACAGCAGCGTCAACCCTCAGCAGCAACGAAGCAGACGCCACCGCAACGGCAGCAGCGTCGCCCACACCGAGCAGCAACAGCGTCATCTTAAGCAGCGGTACGTACCGATCATCAGCCATCCCCACACCCACACACAAACACACTCACAATAGAAAATATTAATAAATCACTCAATATTCTCGTTCAAAAAAGGTTCTTTTCAATAAAATAGTTTCCTTTACATAATTAAGTGCATTTTAAATATAAATCAGAATACAATAGCCCAAATAGCAAGGTGAAAGTAGTCCGCACCGTTGATCGCGAAGCCCCGCTGATTACCCAGTAGTAAGCCGATCCTGGGACCATCGTCACAGGGTCTCTTGCTACTGAGCTTTCCCGGTACAGACTATAGAGTAAAAAGTTAGTAACAACTGGAAAATATCTGTTAAAAATGTTTTCTTTCATTTTACAAGCCTTGTAAATCCTCACTTTCACAATATTATAGCACATTTTCTAAATTATTTTTCAAAGTAAATTATCATGATTTCCAGTCGATAACATGTTTACTGCAAGTAGAAAATAAAATGAGGCATGAAAACTGAATTTCGTTCTTTTGAGTTTTGTCGCGACTTTTCTGGGTTCTTCCCCATAGTGCGCCTGTAAGAAATCTCCGAACAAGAATCTTTTCTGTACCGCGTCATAGAACCTGTGACTATGGCTCAGCACTTTTTGTTAGAGGCATTGTTCATTGGAACTCGTTACCGTCTTCAATCTAATCAATTACAAACTTAGTAGTCTTCAAGCGCAATTTGCTGGCATGGCTTAACAGTACAAATTAAATTAAAGAATTAAAATAAGAGGAAACACAAAATAAACTAATACAAATAAATAGTTTCTTTAAGTTGGAAGCTACATGAAAGATAGACAGCCAATCAATGATAAATCTACAACTTAAACAATTTTTTTGGTCATCTCCGCTCGATAAAATTACTGTAATAATTTGAACCAAATTTAAGATCATATTTTTATTTTTTGTTTTTTGTTTTTTCTCTTAATTCCAGAAGCGTTTCCAAGTCTTTTTCGTTAGTTCGGAATATCTATGTTAAAAAAGTTTTCAGCATAATTTTAGATGTTTTTTTCTGTTTCTTACAATTCTTAGCCTATCTATGATCGTATTTTTTTTATTTTGTCTGTTTAATTAACCCTTTTTTGAGTGTTTTCAGATGTTCGAAGAGAAATTTACTAGAGTTTTTATTATTTCAATTTCTTCCGGTTTCTGGTTGATTTTTTAAGTTATTAGATACTAACATGAGTTGGTTTTAGAGCTGAAGGCCCAAAAATAACTGATTTATTATGTGGCTCGAAATGACCAACAGCAGAGGTTGTTAACGCGCATTCTGTCAACTCGGCAGTTTCGGTGCTATTGCATCGATGAGCGGCGCTATATGTCGATATAATAGATCTTTAGTTATTTGCGTTCTTACCTTCTATATAGCATAAACTTTTGCACTATTTTTTTACTTTTTTGAGACATTTAAAAATCTTTTGACATTAATTTGGAATAAATTTTCTATTGTAGTTCTCGGCCCTTTTTTGACATAAGGTAATTTTGAGCTCAATTTTCCTTTTTTCTTGGGTTTTCCTAAAACTGAAGTTATATATATTTTGTACTTCTGTTCAAGTTTTTTTTTTGCTTCGCTGGTTCTGTTTTGTCCTTTTCTGTTCTTTCGATATGTTTCTCAGCCCTCTGAGGCTGAATTTTGATGGAATTCGTTTCATTAATGGCTCTTCTGGTCTAACTCGCTTTGCGCTGATTTTGAAACTATTATCACTCAATAAACCACAGAAATAAACGTTTTAACACTTATTTGTAAAAAAAATTTCCATGTGGACAAGGAGAGAGAGGGGGGGGCGAAATCATCGTCTCTCTCGTATTCACGCTTGTTCATTTGGGGGAGGGGGGGGGGGTCTAAAATGATGATTTTTGTGTCCACGTAGAATGTGGACGTCCCCTTTCCTGATTATATGGACAGTATGAAAATATGATAGAAATAATAGATGAAATTTGAACACTTACTAAAGAAGAATAGCAGTTTAAAACATAACAACGGTCTTAGACTAACCTTTTTGTCAATGGATGGAGTGAGAAAAAAAATTGAGAGAATCCAAACTAAGACACATGGCAGACAAAGCTGCTTTGACACTATATTGATTAGAATGTGGTGTCAACAACTTTTAGTTGTGTGAAAATGTCTGATTTTGTGCCAAATATTCGTCAATTGCTGGCTTTTCTCATTTCATTCAAAGAAAACGGAGGTGTTTCGCCGCGTCGAGAGTTAAAAAAACCATTTACGAAGATGCTTCTCTAAGTAAAGCAACGCACCGTAATTGGTTATGTCACTTTCCAGACGGTAATTTTAGTGTTGACGACCGTCCGCGTAAAGGAAGGTTAAAAACTTTCGAAGAAGGTGTATTGGAAAAATTGCGCGATTATGAACCATGCCAAATGCAGAAACAGCTTGCTTAGGTATAAGAAGTTTCCCACCAAGCAATCTACAATCGATTGCATGCTTTGGATATGATCCAAAAACAAGGAAGTCGGGTTTCTTATGATTTGAAGCCAAGGGACGTTGAGCGTCGTTTTTTAGCCTGTGAACAACTGTTTCAGCGGCGAAAAGGAAGGGTTTTCTTCATCGCATTGTGATGCAAAATGGATTCATTACAGCAATACAAAGTAAAGCGGCGGCTGCCCGGTCATGCTTCTTCCTCGTCGTCTCGGTCAACGAAAAAGTGCAACTCTTAAATTTGTCCCTCACTACGCTCTGGTTTATATGTAGTGAAAGAGATCTCGGGGCGTAGCCCTCAAATATTCCACGCGATTTGAATGGGAACTTTTCGCGAATCAGTGACAAGAACTAGCGGTCGACTGTGTCGACACACGCGAAATCTAACAAAGAAGGTATGTTAGTTTTTCTTTAAGTTTATCCACCTTTTTTTGACAGCTGAAGAAAAAAATTCCAAATTTTTACTATTTTCAATTTTCATTTTAACTATTTTTCAAACAAAAAGATTCGAAGTTTTTTTGATAAGTTATCGTTTAAACCATTTTTTCCCAAGTTACTAGATGATTATTCAAATTGCTCAATATTTCAATAAAATATGTTCGCCATCGTTTTCATTCAACGTTATCTTCACTGAATTCCATTTTTTTAGATTTGGAGTGGATTCAATCCTAATTTTGATATCATGTCATTTAATAATCATATCATATCATATCATGTCATACGAAAATATTTATTTCAGAAGGCGCTCCATCATGCACTACTACTTAAATCAGAACTCAGTTTTAAATGCCGGTTTTAAAGTTCGTTTGTTCACCCCTTGAATGCCCTCTATCACGACAAAATTTATCGCCATCTCTTGCCGTCTCTGTAATTTTATTCAGCGCAAATTCAGCTTATACAACCTAAATAAAAAAACATCGTCACAATTGCATCATACTGAAGGGGAGCGAAACTAACAGCTGCTTCTCATATTACGATTACTATACACAGCCAATTTTGAGAGATATTTTTATATACCTACATCTTTCAGGACAAAAAAGTTTCAGTTGTTGCCAAGAAACATAATACCATTGTCAGCGAATAATAACAAAACATACGTTAACTGGGGAGTTCTTTCATTACTTACAATGCTACGTACGCCATAGTTCGACGTATTATCAATATGGGTTGACATATCCTACATACTTCCTTATTGTTGGAGCCACTAGAGCAGTGAGAAAAGCGCTGTGTCATGTTTGCCTCAGGGTCTTCTCAGGTTGGAAATAGAATATCACTGTTATTCGTTCAATTAGATTATCCATCGTGGCTTTAGTCTGCGAGAATAAATTGACCGAGTTTTCGTTAGATAGAGCGAGTCCTGGTATTTTGGCTGGAAGCGAACAAGAAAATCCATGCTAGAAAGGATTATAACCAAACTAAGCTCGCGTCTAGATCGCATTACCTTAGTGCACGTATTTTCCGTTTCCGTGTTTACCATAATGGAAAGAAAATACTACCTATCTCATGGATCATCAATCTCACACGGGGAATGCAGAAAAGATTTACGGTTTCAGACGCACTCTATCGGCAAAGGAATTCCGAATTGAATTGGATTTCGTGTCTTTCGTGTGGCTTGAACCGCGCCCTTCCGGGGCCGCATCTGGTCATGAATCATGCATTCGCATCAATCACCACCCTTAATTTGCTGCTGTTTGCATAATGTTTAAATTTCAGTGATATGCTATCATATTTTAACCTTGTACTAGAATTGCGACGACCGAGACGTGCCAGGAATTTGAAAAGGTACGCTCGAGTGTTCTCTAGTTCACGTTTGAAAGGATGCGCGCTTGCAAAAGCGCCCGCGAAACCGCCGTAAATTTTCCCCACGAGAGGACAATTACTCGACTCGGCTTATGATATTTTATGACGTCTGTTGGAGAAAGTATACGTAATAAATGGGCAAAGTTGAGAACTTATTCGGCATTCCAAGTTACGTCGGGTATAGGCAATTATCATGGAGAATGTGCGATTACTGAAATCGAGAAAATTGTGTTTTCCTATCGGCCGTGTGCAGCATCCAAGTCCAGCGGTTTCACTAATTGGCGCTTGGTGTCTGGTGATATTTTAGTGTCGATTAATTCTACTCTTGGTTCCGGGCTCAGCTCTCCTTCACCGGAGAAAGACTACTTGTGGTGTGGTGAACAGATAAACAACTCTAGTGGTACGGAAAAAGTGTAAACCTTGAACTTCTCCTGTGCTTTTTTCTTCTCAATCATGAAAAGCTCGTAAATGTGATATACATAACGTAATGTAATCATTTCCCGCTGTGGTGCTTCTGCTGAGAGCCAACGGTGTGAAGACTAGATTTCCGTGAACAAATGGCTAAATAAACGACGCTATTAGTCAACTTTCGCTCGAATTTGTGCATGCAGGTGCGGAGGTTTATTTCTCTCCCTGCCATGAACTTCATTTGTATAGTTCTTGTGTTACGGTTGAAAATTAATGTTGGGTATTACTCTTGAAGCAAACAACAATGGAGTCACAGTTTTCGTTATCCTCAATCAAGTGAAATCGAATTCCAGCAATCCAATTCTAATGACAATCTAATGATATTTAATTATCCAACAAACAGTGAAAAATAAAATATCATACTTCGGTGAAAGTTCATCGAATTCCAAAGTCTTTACAAAAAAGCAACAATGAAATTCCTGTGAACGAAGTTACCTCATTATCCAACAACCTCTTATTGTGTTTCTTGAAAAAGGACTCGAGCTCATTCATCGCATCCTGTAGAATGAATACAGCATCTTCGACGGTGAATGTGTTCCTTTTCAACTTGTCGCTTGACAAAGTATGCTATTTTGTTACCAATGCAATCATTGCTTCTACAAGTTGGATTCGAGGTAAATAAAAACTTTCTCGGTGGTGTACAGTTACAGAGAGTGGTAAGGAATAAAAGTGTGCTAATGGAATTGCAGGTTGATCAAGCGGTCGTTAGGGCAAATCGTCGACTAATCTTCTCAACTATACTAGAATAATTTGCGATAGTTAAAAACAAACTCTTCTACCGTTAGAAGAAAAATTATAGTTTAAGCAACATCCAACAAAATAAATTCCCTCAACGATTGACGCAATAATCGGCACACACTATTCCGAACAAACAGAAAGTTTATCCTCAAACTCAATAAAATCAATGTTTGAATGCGTAGCACTTTCTTCGGAGACATTGTTCTTGAGCTTCCCGGGAAAGCACAAGGGTAATAAATTTTCCATTTCGTTCCGTTCTACTTTCAGCTCTTAGACAACTCATTAAAACTTCGTCATTCGGTGCATCGAAGTCACTCGAAGGGCCCAGCCGTTACAGGAATGCTATCGTAGCTTCCGGATAAACACACCGGTAGCATCGTATTCCCCGGGTGTTACCCGCCATCCGCCACCACCCAAAGGTTCGAGAAGATCTTCGCTAGTTGCTGGAGAAAGAAAAACGCTAGCATATCTGCCGTTGGCTGTAGTATTTTCTTTTCCTACAAGCATTTCCAATTTCAACCCGTTAGGAGGAAATCAATTTAACCGGCACAAAGCAGGAAGGAAGCTCTCTTGCTCTTTCGAAGCATCACCTGTTCGGTGTGCTACCGAATCTGGCAGCGCCATAAAGTGATAAACCAATAGTTCTTAGTATTATATTAATATATAACGAACTCGAAATTGGAACGGGAAAGCGACAGAAGAGAAGCGGCCAAGAGTATCCATCCTAATGATGCGGTTGAAATCGATTATTGCTCTATTTTCAGAACAATAAACGAGCCTTGAAAATGAAAATACACACAGCGTGGATATAAATGCAGCGGGGAAAACATAATCAACGGAAAACTATTTTGCACACGCCCGACTTCGTATAGAATAGAATAGTAGAAAAATGACAATAATGATGGTACCTTATAGTAAATAGATTCTACCTTGCTCACGAATATATTTTGTATATAACTGAAAGCCAAAAGAGGCGCTCCACGCAATCAGTAACAGGCGAGAAAATCTGAAACATAAAGCCCCAGCCCCCGGGGGTGGGATCTGTTTGACAATATAGACCCTTGGAGCAACCGAAAACCGCAGGCAGCACCCGAAGCATGGACCTGAAGCACTCGAACGTACCGGAAGTGACGGTGGTGGCGGATGCCTACATGCCAGGCAGCAAATCCTCCGATCTGATCAAACCGTCCACCAATGGATCCAGCGCTACGCTAGACAAGCCCACGTTGGCCCCAGGTGAGTTCGCTTTCCCCCTAGCGCGGGAATCACGAAATATTGAATAAGGTTGGGTCTCATCTTGGGGAAGTTGTTAATTTAGCGGTTTGATAAACCATTGCATTAAGATGGAAAATTTATAGACCCATTCGTTGGCTTGATATCAAACATAAAGACCCGGGCAGGAGAAAATATCATTATAATATCACAACCAGATATTGGAAATACACCTCATTTTGATCTTAATAAGGTTTACATAGTTGATAAAATAACAAAAAATAATACCAAAATATTGTTCCTCCAAGACTATATGAATAACAAAGCTTGATATTTCAATAACAAACCAAGAATTTGCATTAAAAATCACGAAAATGACCGATATAGATATTTTCAACTTATTGAACACAGAATGCATAACTGATATACCATAAATAATCAATAACGAATAATTTTCGAGCATGAGCATGAGCATGAGCATGATTGACCGCCCGCGGTTGCTACTCCGTTATTGCCAGATCAGCTGTAATTACACAAAGAACCAACAGATGATGTTTGGGACCAACATGCATCCTCAATGTGTAAAAACAGGTGACCTAAATCTTTATATTAGGCAATACCAGCGCCGGCCGCATCCGAATGCAGGTCAAAGAAGGAGTTTGTATAGGAATATGTTGACGTGATACTCGCTTTATTGGAAGCCGAGAACACCTCTGCACTTCCACGAGAAATCACTGGGATGTTGGAGAAAGGGAAAGGTATACAGCAGGGTTCGTTTTGGTAAACGATGCGCTATATTCGAATGTCGGGGTCTTCAGAACAAGTGCCGCACCTACAAGTTTATTACATCCGCCACGATATTCATAATGTGATTCGAACTTATTTAGTTTGATAATGTAACACCGGAACAATAAAACGTACGCGAGGATACAGGACCTTTGACTAAACCGAGACCACTTAAAATTACCGTATTTCTCCTCGTAAGGTGATCCTCTTTATACCTAAAACTATTGCGCGTTGTTGATCTATCTGTAGATTACTATACTCCACTCGTTGTTGTGTGACAAACTAGCCTGAAGCTGAATTTTCTACACGCAATCTTTTGTATCGAGTTCAGCGTTGATTTTGGCCATTAAGGCGTGGCCACACAGCTTGGAGAAAGAGGAACAAACCAAAACACTTTGTTGAGTCAAAATATGTAGGCAGTGGAATTTATTTCGTCCATGTTATTGTTATCCGTGCTCGGGAAGCAAGCCAATAGCGAGGTAAATGTATTTCACCTTTTTCCTCCATTAAGCAGGAAAGCAACAATATTGAACATTATATAAAAAAATTGTTAAACACATATAAATGACTAAGATGCATTAAGTCGTTCGCTCGCTATAATCGTTTGACATCTGACGCAACATTTGCCAGTTTCATTTTCAATTTCATAAAATGTAATCTGGTATAGAAAACAAAGTCGTAGTCCTACGTCAAAAATATTGAATTCAGTGCACAATTATTAATCAGGAAACTAAATGTAGGAGGATACTTGGATCTAGAGTTTTGTAGTAATATTATGAAGAAAAATGAAGCACTCAATGTTATGTTTGCTACCCGACCATCCAAAAGTAAAATGATTTGTTTTAGTAAAAGGAAGCTCTTATATAGTCCATCTTGATATTGTGCGACGCCACGCCTGTTTTGTAAGTATTTTTTTTCTTTTGCTAGGTTTTATCTTCTCCCAATTTTAGTCAACGCAAGACGATTGATTACGCTGTTGAGTGTTGCTGACAGACATGGAGATGGAGTTACTGCTTTAGTCAAATTCACATCCGTGGGGTAGTTTGTAGTACATTGAATCTATTTAAAATGTTGTGCAAAAAAGAAGTTGAATACACTAGCTGTCTTACGAATACATTAAATACCGTTCGACGTAAAAAAATCTTTGAATCAACATCAATCGAAAAAAATCCAGTAAAATTACAACCATCCAGGCGCACATTGTAGGACATTCTCTCTTTGTAGATGATACAACTTTCATCAACAACTTTGGTCACTCGAATTTTCGATAACGTTTGAATAAATGCTTCATCATATGTAACAGCTTTCTAGAAGACAGTTTTCCAAGACTTGTAAAAAATATAAATTGATTTTTTTTATGTGGAGGTGAATAACAATTTTGAACTAAATTCGCCAAAAAAGCCATATAAATTCTAATCATTTGGAAACATTTAAATCTTGTCTCAAGATAGAGCAAGCATTATTCTTAGTTTTTTTTTGAAGAACTAATTCTTGTATATTTTTTAAATACAAATTTTGGCTGTATAAATTACACGTTCCGTATGCGAATAATGTGTTGTTAGGTAATTTAAATATCCTCAGATGGTCTCGAGGTACGATGGAAAAAAAATGGAAGCGGATTTCCCATAGGTACTCTGTTTGTTTGTTTGTAAAGTCTCTCTTGAAATGAGAAATAATTGTCTTTCATGCAAAGTCGAGTTAACTTCAACTAATTACGTATTTTTGTTTTCTAATAATTGTCACATCGTTGATAGAGAAGCCAATCTTCTAAAAGATATATTGCTTCTATCACCGGGGTTATCGGAAAGAGCATTGTGACATCGTTAGTTTTAATCCTCCTTAAAGGTTTTAAATTTTCAACAAAATCTCGTTTAAAAAATTACTACTTCCCTCTCATTTTCAATACCAATGATGGCTTGTTTAACATTTGGTTGAAAAGAAACAAAAAAGTTGAGCCTTTCCTCAAAAAAAAAGTTGCTGTTGTAAAAAAAAAAAAACAAAATTCTCAGTATAAAGTAATAAAAATAATAAAAAACAGTTGTATTTTATTATTTTTATTACGTAATGTGGTATAGTATTAACAAAAGTGGACGTAAATTACTGCTTCGGTATTTCATATTCAGAGTATTAGTAGTACGACAAAAAAATTGATTTGAGAAACCAACAATTCGTTCATTGTGGAAAAGGAATTGTCATATTTTTGCTGAGTAAAAGAACACTCTTGAAACAATAATGAAAATCAACTTTTTAACTTGTTTTAACTTTTTTCCGTTCCGAACACTTAACTCTTTCCTAATAATTTAGGAGGACCGTTCCATTAGATAGATTTTTTAATTTGGTCCAATAATATTTATTTAGGAAAATAATTAAAACTATTTTCTTGAAATAAATTGTTGATCGCTGTCGTCACTGCACAGTGGTCCAGGAATGCAATCTAGCGGAACAAAAATAATAACTCCGGATCGTGTTGGTTTTTTGAGATAGTGATTTCGGCAATGTTTATTAGAATAATCAAGGAATATTTTTGTATGAAAAAATTTGCACTAAACGTGTACTAAATTAGTACTAAATTTTTTTGTCTTTATTTTTTCAATTTAGAAGGGTGGTTTCTTCTACAAAGTTGTTCGTTAGCTAATAATATGAAAGTCTTCCAAAGTCACAACTATTCAAGAAGCCATCGTGTATGAGATATTGGTTTTTTGGACAAAATGGACAAAAAACTGTTATTTTCATTTTATTTTTATTTTTTCTAAGTGTACTAACAAACTTTATGAGTTTCTTATCACGAATCCTTTAAACTTTGATCTTTGCCGCAGAATTAGGATGGTTCCAATATTATGCCCAATGCCTTCGGAGATGTTAAACAGAATTGAATATGAACTCTTTTGGTTTAAAAATATTAAGTTCAATATTTCAAATTAACTATTCAGGTCTTATGAAATGATTTTTCAATCAAATAGAATAGGATACTAATCAATAACATAAAGGGATCATTGTTCAAAACTTATTTGTTCCTATTCCTCTTCATTTCTCTATACATTTGAAAAAAACATCTTCAAAATCATCAACAATTTAGGTCACTCGAATTTTTGATAACGTTTGAATAAACGCTTCATCATATGTAACAGCTTTGTAGAAGAAAGTTTTTCATGACTTGTAAATAATATAAATTATTTTTTTTTATTTAAATGTGCATAGAAATTTTATAATCAATAACGAATAATTTTCACCTAAAAAACTTACTTTTAATGAGATATTTTAAATCAACTCAAATATCTCATCTTTAATGAGCATAGCGAGATATGATATCAAAATTTTATGATACTTTCAAATGCATGTTTGAAACGTGAATATCTTTCGAATAACACGATAAGTCCTCATAGCTAAATATGTTATTGAAGAGGTATGATTTTGTTATGCTCTCCTGCCCGGGGAACCTTGAAGTTCTTTTAGAACAGTTGCTTTCTTATTTGAATTCTCTACTGTGCTTGATAGTTCTTATTGGAAACATGATGATTTAACTATTCAGCATCGAAATGTGATTGTTGCTGTAACCACGTCACTAGTTGTACAAGGTCTTTTAAATAAGGTACAAATGTTTTAATTTTTACAATCGAACTTTGTTGCGTCGATGTTCTGCATTCGGTATTTAAAGCTATTTGATGTTAGCTTTAGACTAGGGGTAAACAGGGTAAGACCGCCCTGCGGGGTAAGACCGCCCACCGTAGTTTTACTACCAAGTTATAAAATAATTGAAAAATTTCTTCAACGTGTCTATTACAGTATAATTACATAACATTTTGCACGTTTTTCTGTTTTGATAGTGCGCGAACGGTCGCAGAAATAAATAAAAACAACCTCTCAGCTGGCAACCAGTCAATGCGCTATTGTTTTGCGGCAACGGGACTTAAGGTTTTGCAGTCTAAACATCAATTGTTTTGTTCGTGAAAATACGTTTAATCGCTTGCCTGAATCTATCTTCTTTCGGAAATATCGAAGGCCGTGAGTAATCTTGTAATTTTGACTACTTTTTCGGTCAAATATGAAAATGTTCCACTGGGGGTAAAGTCGCCCACTATACAAGGGGTAAAACTGCTTGTTGTTTTACTTCAAGACCCAATTGCCTCGACACTACAAAGGGAATATTTATTCAGTATAGCAACTTCAAGCCACATAAGACATCGATGTTAATCGACCATTTTCGATTTGGTTGAAGCTTTTCTAGTAATATATTTTAACAAGACGTATTTTTGAAAAAAGTAAACCTGTTTGAAAATGGTGTTAATGAACCAAAATAATTTTAGTGCCAGGACGGTTTGTTTGATTGGTATGACGTCTCCGGCAGAATTGAAAATAGTAGTTTTTTACTTCCGAAAAAAGTACACACTCTAAAAATTTAAAGAAAAAATATAAAAATAGAATTTATATATATATATATATATATATATATATATATATATATATATATATATATATATATATATATATATATATATATATATATATATATATATATATATATATATATATATATATATATTTTTTTTTTTTTTCAAATTTATTTAAAAAAAACATGTTTTTGCCCGTAAAATTTACAAAAGGTAAGCGCTAAAATTTGATGGTTGTTGGATCATGGAGTTATAGAAATATTAATAGCTCAAATTTTGTGAAGAAATTTTTTTTGGACGGTTTGTTTGGTGTAATTTTGTTCTTCAAAAAAAAACATAGAAAATTGAAAATATAAATAAAAGAAATAATATTTATTAGTATTTTTCTATACATAATAAGTCTTCAAAAGAATCATACAGACAGGTTTAATGAGTTTTAATTTTTAGCTTGAAGATAGGTATATTATGAATTCAATATCTTGAAAAACCCCAATTCTGAAAAATCTATTTATTTTGAAAACCAAAAAAGTTACCTTAACATTGATTTGAACTTGAATAATCAGAAAACAAAATAAGTTAAAACTTAGAAAAAAAAAATTTTTTTTCAGATTTTTCACAGTGTATATTTTATTTAAAATGAAAAAAAAATACCATCTACAACTTTGTCAGAGACACTATACCGATAAAATCAACCGTTTCGGCCCTAAAAATATTGTTTATCCTCAAAAAATGGTGGGCGATCTTACCCCGCTGGTGGGCGGGCTTACCCCGCATGAAAAAGATCTGCACATTTTCAATGAATTTTAAAAATTTAAAAAAAAATCTGGAAAATAAACAAAAATATTTCAGTTCTTATTTTTAAATGCGGGTATTGAATAGAAGAACCTCTTAGCGAAGAAAAACTGAAATTGCAGCCGCAACCTTTTTTCTATAAACAGAATTGCTTAAGGGGGCGGTCATACCCCGCTTACCCCTATATCTTATGAACATACTCCCAGTAGTCGAAACTTTTATTAGTCTATGCCTGCTTTGCTCGATGCTCCTGTTTGGTAACTTTCTACAGACCATCTCACCGAATCTCTTTAACCTCTCTTTTCTAACAGTTAGTGGTAACTTTGTTTACATTTTGGACTTTGTGCTTTTTCCTGGTGGAGCAATCGTGTGCGTAGTAGATCTGCTGCTCAATTTATAATGGTTGTTAGTGTAACGTCACCTCACGGTTCAACATTTTAAGAGCATTTTGGTCGTAATTGAAATGATTTGCTATAATTGAGAACAAAACTGCATCGCCCGAAGGTAAACAAAGTTACCAGTAGCTGTCAAACTCAGGTGGGTGACGTCACTGTGCGCTGGGGTATACTGCCGGTACCTGCATAACTGTTCCATCATGTTGAGAAAACGGCGATTTTTTTTTGTTATTTTCCTAATTTCCAGCTATCTGAATCAATGTTATTTTGTATTTTTAACGACTACTGGTATTACGGATAGGATAAATCTGACTTTTTAGGTCTGTTTGAAGATATTATACGACAATCTGTATAAATTCCAGTGACCAAAGTTAGCAGTTTTCGAATGAAGATACATCCATAATATATATCGTCGCCGAACATTAGACTTTTCGACTACTGTTGGTAAATCACCATCCAGACAAGTACGACGATGCCCCCAAATATAACATTTTCACTATCAAATACAGCTTCCTTTGAAAAAGGCCACGTCGGGCACTTTATACAGATTGTAGTATAATATCTTCAAAACGACTGAGAAAACCAGATTAATCCTATCCGTAAACCCATGATATGTAGAACCAATGACCAGAACAGTTTCGTGGCATCACAAATTCAACGTTGAGAACAGAAAAACTGGATGGTATTGTTTTCACGTTATGGTAAGCGAAAAAATGTATATGGAGAGAGAGAGAGAGAGAAAGGAAAGAGAAAAAGGAAAGTGAGAAAAAGAGAGTAAAAAGAGAGAGAGGAAAGAGTGAGGGAGGAAAGAGAGAGAGAAAGGAAAGAGAGAAAGAAAGGAAAGAGAGAAAGAGAAAGAAAAGAAAGAGAGAGAGAGAGAGGAAAGAGAGTGGAGAGAGAGAGGGAGAGAGAGAGAGAGAGAGGGGGGTGGGGAAAGAGACAAAGAGAGAGAGAGAGAGAAAAAGAGAGGGAGAGAGAAAAAGAGAGTGAGAAAGAGAGATAGAGAAAGAGAGAGGAGAAAGAGAGAGAGAGAGAGAGAGAGAGAGAGAGAGAGAGATAGAGAAAGAGAAAGAGAAAGAGAAAGGAGAAAGAGAGAGAGAGAGAGAGAGAGAGAGAGAGAGAGAGAGAGAGAGAGAAAGAGAGAGAGAGAGAGAAAGAGGAAAGATAGAGATAGAGAGAAAGAGAGGGAGAAAAAGAGAGGGAGAGAGAAAGAGAGAGTGAGTAAGAGAGATAGAGAAAGAGAGAGGAGAAAGAGAGAGGAGAAAGAGAGAGAGAGAGAGAGAGGAAAGAGAGAGATAGAGGAAAGAGAGAGGGAGGAAAGAGAGAGAAAGAGAGAGGAGAAAGAGAGAGAGAGAGAGGAAAGAGAGAGATAGAGGAAAGAGAGAGGGAGGAAAGAGAGAGAAAGAGAGAGAGATAGAGGAAAGAGAGAAAAAGAGAGAGAGAAAAAGAGAGAGAAAGAGATAGATAGAGGAAAGAGAGAAAGAGAGAGGATAAATAGAGAGAGAGAGGAAAGAGCGAGAAAGAGAGAGTGATAGAGGAAAGAGAGCGAGAGAGAGAGAGAGAGGAAAGAGAGAGAGATAGAGGAAAGAGAGAAAGAGAGAGAGAGAGAAAAAGAGAGGGAAATAGAAAGAAAGAGTGAGAAAGAGAGATAGAGAAAGAGAGAGAGAGAGAAAGAAAGAGAGAGAGAGAGAAAGAGAGAGAGAGAGAGAGAGAGAGAGAGAGAGAGAGAGGAAAGAGAAAGGAAACAGAGAGGAAAGAGAGTGTCAGGTTTCTTTTACATGGAGAGAGAGTCAGGTTTTTTACACGGGGAATACGTACCTCGTGAAAAACCGCGGTTATTCAAAAATCCGCTTGGGGCCATTCCACGAGGACACAAAAATCGACTTTTTAGGCCCCCTATCCCCCCTCGTGGACAAGCGTGGACACTTTTTTTGAACTAAAACGCGAAAAATGTTTATTTCTGTGTTTTTTTCTAGTGAATAAACAAAAATAGGTTAGCAAAAGAATGACAAACATAATTTTAAAATCGGCCCAAAACCACATAGACCAGCGGTTCTCAACCTGGGGTACGCGTACCCCTAGGGGTACTCAAGAGCCTTCAGGGGGTACGCGAATGAAAAATCAGTAATGGCGGACGAAGCAATGTTTTTTTATAAAACTTCAGTTATTGTTCAAACTTGCTCTCAAATCATGACTGTAGCAACGAAACAACTATAGTCCAATTTGAAACCTGGACTAGACTACCACAACGTGATCTACCACTACTTTCTCCCACTCTGCGAGGACATTAGAAGCCAGGGGGTACAATCAGGGATCGGGTGCTACTCATTTTTTTGCGTGCAAAGCACACGCCGTTGGGAGACTGCACATAAATTTCTAAAGAGACGAGTAAGAGCAGTTCGGATTGCACTGTACATTCGTTTGCAAAGAGACAAGTAAGTGCAGGTAGCATGTCACAACACACTTTATCCGTCTCTTTCCGGAGATGTCTCTTACTCAGGGATCGGGTGCTACTCATTTTTTTTTGGAGTAGAATGCACGATGTTGGGAGACTGCACATCAATTTCCAAAGAGACGAGTAAAAGCAGTTCGGATCCCTTTCGTGTCGTTCAGGAGACCTCACGGAATTTACCCCAGTATTCGGGTTATTCGCGTTGAAAGAGATTTTGAAGGCTGTTCGCACCTACGTGAACACTCATATGTAATTGTCAAAATGTGCGTGATGACAAAAGCAAAAATATTTCCTTCCTTCTTTTTCGCATGCAAAAACCAAACAAATATCAGCAACACCGTCAACGCGAATAGTGCAGAAAGACGTACCGTGACTGCGGGTAATTCTGCGCAGCACATTTTCCCGCGCACTGAGCTTATAAAACTGTTTGCTACAGTAAATTTTACTAATACATACCTAATCTCTGTACTATTATAGCAGATTATGCTATGCACATGGTAAAGCACACAAATCAACTGTGTTTTAGTAAAATTTACTGTTGAAAAATAGTTTTTTAAGATGAGTGCGCGGAAAACGTGCTGCGCAGAACTACCCGCAGTCACGGTAGTTTCTACCTCGGAAAATTTCTTGGGTTTTGTGTGCCTTTTTGTTGAGAGAGTTTTTGATCACAGCCAGTGATGCCACATATTCAGATTAATCTGTAGTTATACAGATTTTATTTTTCGACATTTTCACGCATAACGATTATCTGTGTTGTATGAGGATGCGGATCACACCTTTTCAAAAAAATGAAAAATGAACCGTACAACGCATAATATTGTATTGAAAGGTATACTTCTATGTTGAACAACAAATTGAAGAAAATTGATCTTACGACACTAAATGAAGGCACAGCTTAATGCTTTTAAAGTTAAATAGCACCTAAACATAAAAAGGCGTCAAAGAACATCTTGTACAGTAGAATTTAAAACTTTATTTAGTTAACAACAAAACCCATGTTTATCACATATTTAAGAGAGGAAATTGTTCCTTTTCTAGGTGCTTCTTATTCTCTATAATTCGACGTTTAAAAGATATCATTGATTACGGACTTTCCCGACTTTCCAACGAAATCAACAAAATCAAGCTAGCTTTACATTTCTTGTGCAGTAGTTAAATGTATTTAAAAATAAGAGTGGCAACCCTGATTATGCCTGTGCTGTGTAAAAATTTTGCCCGTTTGCGGCTTCCTGCTGACTCGTAGGAGGAATAGGGGCATTGAAAAGTTTATCGTATAATGGTGAAAAACACAAATTAGATTCATGCTTATAAAACTAGCAATCAGTGGATGTGTGGGGCACAATAAGCTTCCCACTGGGGCATAATGAGCACTCTTATAGAACATATCTGTGTAGAAGTACAACTGATGGGCCAACGTTTGTCGCGAGATGCCATGATACTTGGCGGCTTATTTCGTAAATGTCCCGTCGCGCCTTATGGTGGCCAATTCTGCCTGCAGTCCCTTTTTCTGACCGATTCGGCTTCAAAGATTTTCTAATATATGTTCGCACCATCACTGTAAACAAACACTGACTATGGAAACAGAACAAGTCTCACAAGTCTACTGAGATGAATTTCAGGTAAATTTATGTGACAACACACCTTGTCTTATTTCACCCCAACTATAGGTGACTATTTCGCTCCTATCGAATTAGTTAAAGTTAATATGAGATATTAACACTAATTATAGCTTAAAATCAACATAACATAACATAACATAGTGAAATTTGGGGTACGACCCATACGTCATATTGATGTGTCTACATACTTGATTGAGGCACGACCGTATAAGCTTATTTTGTAGTGCGCAATAAAAATAATTTTTCCAACATCCGGGAACCAAGTTGATTTTTTCAGTATATTTCCATGTTTTAAACAGACAAATCACTTTTGTTCTACATCAAGATATACTGTAGTAACTACGTAACAGTTCCACATACCACATTGTATTAAAAAATGCGTAGTTTCGCATATAAGAGGGGTGCCCATTTCACCCCGTGTGCTTATTATGCCCCTCATCCCCCTGCACAGATTTTAATGCAACATTCGTAGCAAGTTTCGAACGCTTTTATTGCACATAATTACACAGGGACATCTCCGGAAAGAGACGGATAGAGAGTGCTGTGACATGCGAACTGCACTTACCTGTCTCTTTGGAAACGAAATGTACAGTGCAATCCGAACTGCTCTTACTCGTTTCTTTAGAAATTATTGTGCAGTCTCCCAACGGCGTGTGCTTTGCACGCAAAAAAATGAGTAGCACCCGATCTCTGGCTCTCAAGTATAAAATTTCTCTCTCCTTCGTCTCTTACTCCTTCCAAATATTGGAGACGTGCACAAAAATCTGCGAGACGCACGAAGATTTTTTGCACAGCTCTGAGTAGTTAGACGATCCCTGGGTACAATTAATTTGGACAATATTGCCAAGGGGTACGCGGACAAAAAAAGGTTGAGAACCGCTGACATAGACATTAAAGCCATCAATGAAAAAAATCCTATCAAAATGCAGCCTGAGAAATAGTTGTAAACTGCTTGAAAAAAAATATTAAAACCTTAAAAACAGAAATGCCCAAACAAATTGAGCCCAAATTAATTTTACGTCAGGAAAATGCCGAAAACTACTATCAAAAATTTATCCAGAAATCAAGGGCAAAAAACTATAAAACGTCTTAATTAACTAGTAAGAAACCATACAATTGTCTACTCTGGAAAAAAATCCCTGATATCTAGAAGAAGTCGAGAAGTTTAAATTCAAGTGACTAAAAACACGTAAAGGAAAATAAAATTAAAACTCCTAAAACGTTTGTGAAGGTAAGAAAAAATTGAAAATGAAAGGTATTATATTTTTTTAAAGTCTAATAAACGAAAATTACTTTTAAAAACAGTTGAGACCAAAAACGAAAACAATAATAAAGATTAAAATTTACATTATATTATTAATTGAAGTCGATTATCATTTCCAAAATTTTTCATACATATCGCACACATAAAAACAAACCAAAATATAACGCGGCATAAAAAGCATAAAATCAAATCATCTCGAACATATCTCCATCTTTGTCAGAATGGTAAGAAATTTACAAATAGAAAAATAGAAAATCAAATAGAAAAGCAGATCAAAATATTTATGGTAAATCGAGACAGAATCAATGCATTATTTTATTATTGTTAACAATACATGGTTACCTAATTTTTAATATTTTTAATGCAATAAAATTAAACAGAATCATAACAATTTGAACATTTCTATATGCTAGCACAGCCTGCTGCTCCCAGTGTGAACAACACGGGCGCAGAATTTGACACATGCTGTTGACTTAAAACTATAAAAAAGCAAACACCAGAATTTTGCGAGGCGTTGCACTTTTGAAGAAAGTTTTAGTTCATTTTGGCCGATTTTGCACGAAAATTAGATACGATCACGATGTTTATTAGTGTAAAGTGAAAATGATACGTAAATACAATACAATGAAAAATTACAGGTTGGCCGAATAATTTACGACATTTAATGAGGCACTCCTGAAATGCGGTAGTATGCAGGAGGAAGCCATCGTTGCTGCCATGCTTGGATGCCGTCCAGATTCACGTTAAAAACGTCACTGATGTCTAGAAAAAGCCAAAAATGGAATATATGATCATAAATTAACCGAAAAAGGCTATAAAATATTTTGCAGGCGAAGAAGAAACAGAAGTGTAAAATCGACTAAAATCATGTTAAAATGGCCTTTTGGAAAAGGATAATGCAAACTAGGTATTTCGAACTACCTTAAAATGCTTAGGAGCGCTTCCGAAATGTCAAAATAAAACAAGAACTAAGAAAATTATCTTAAAATTGGTTCAAATAATAAATCAAATCTATGATTTGATTTAAATTCAGCCAAATAGTTGAAGAATAGAAGCGTTCTGAAAGAAAAGGGCAAAGCAGAAAATGTTTCTAAGTTGAGCGAAAAGTGGATTGATAGATGGATGAGACTCAAGACAAAACTTATTCCAAATTGAGCTTAATTGAAAGTGTCCCAAAGACCTCTGCCAACGAAAGAAAGTGATTAAAAAAGAAATATATCTCAGCTAAATGTTTCACAAATATAGCTGACAACGACTCTAAAACCAGAACAGCTGTTCCATTGCAGGCCAATTTTCTTTTGGGAGATTTACATTTTTTTGGAAAAATTCCGTATCCACGTGGACATTATCATAACCCCTCCCCACCCTACCGTGGACATTTGCGTACCCCCTAAGTTATCCACGTGGAAAGTGGACAGCCCCTTAAACACACCGCGTCATTCCAAAATTCGCGTGAAAACCCGCGTCACTTCGAAAATCCGTGTAGAAAAAAACTCGTGAAAAACAGCAGAAAAAACGCGAAAAAAACCTGACTCTATTGAGAAAATAAGTTACCTACATTCCACATGGACAGCTCATTTTTTTTTTATTCTCGCTTGTTTTCCGTCGGTCCAGTTCCGCCACTGTTGTTGTGCCAATCACCGACGCCCGGGGAGGCGACTCCACCCAGGACCCTAACTTACGACACGTTGATTACCGGTCCGGCACCAAAGGCGTGATCTTAGGGATTATTCTCCCAGAGTACCACATTCCACTTGGACAGTTTGAAAGGTCATAAAATGTTCACGGTCCATACAAAGGTCAGAATTTCTGAAGGCAGTTGTCCACGAAAAGGAGAGGGGAGCCCAAAATTCGTCTACGTGGAATATAGATGGTCTTTCAGATCGTACAGAATATTTGAAATAGCGCACCAAACATGGTTCTTACTACTACTTTAGCGAATTAAAATTCTCAAAGCGTCCTTTGAATGGCACTTTTAAGAATATCCTAGTCTGTTATTGAAGAACATGTAATTACGTTCTCGTCGCTTTTGCAATACAATGCAAAGGAGTCAGTTACGTCCTTTTGGAACAAGATTTACAGCATCTAGGACTGTAATGGTGGTGAATCCTCGTTCTCAAGAAAACACCTCCTTATATCGCTCAAGCCTAGGATCTCTAACTTTGGCTTCTATGTATGATTTTTGAAGAAGTCTGATGCAAAAATAAATTCCCACGAGTTTGGACATATTTCAACTTAAGGGGCAACAATTGCGCCATTTTGAATTTTTGAGAAATCGGAAATTTTCGAAGTTTTTTGACGCCATTTTCTTTTAAGACCCAATATCAAAATTCTAAGCATCTTCATACCCTTCTTTTAAAATGAACAGATATTGAATCGGGCAAAAAATGAGCTCAAAACGGTCATTCTACATAAACGGTTTTGGCATGGTTTTAGTATATTTTACAAAGCAAAATAATATCGAGTATGTCTGAGCATCAATGGTATTGCACTAATGCTGGGAGGGGGTCACATTTAACCTTTTTTTAGTTTTAAATTAGTTTATTTGACACGGCACGATACATTTTCTGTTTTACTGAGCCAAGTACAATTCGTTTTAATTCTACGTTAGCAGGGAAAAGAGGGAGGCCTTTTCTTTATTCTCGCGGCCGACTACGAGCTAGTGGGGATTTAAGGTGAGAGGAGGGGAGATACAATTTTGACTTAAAACTATTTTGGAACTTTGTTTTTCAACTGGTAGAGCAATTGTATTCTTGTTTGTTGTGTGTTCAAAATATTTGTGTAAGCATAGATGCGGGCTCTTCGTTTCCGTGTCTTCAGCATAGCATATTTGTATCCTTAATCTGACAAATAGACAAAGAAAATTTTGAATTTTAATGTCAGTCTTTTTCAGAAAGCAGTATAGCTGTGTCATGTACTGGAGATCACCGCTTCCCAGAATGTCTCTAACGGGTACGTTCGGTTGTTTTCCTCGGGCCCGAAGGGAATCTATAAGCTCGGACCTAACACCACAGTATTCGGTACACGACCAAACAACATGCTCGATGTCATGGTAGCCATCGCCACAAACGCAGTGATTACTGTCTACAAGCCCTATACGAAAGAGATGCGTGTTTAACGTGTAGTGATTGGACATAAGTCTAGACATCACGCGAATGAAGTCCCGACCTACATCCAACCCCTTGAACCATGCTTTCGTCGATACCTTAGGAAAAATGGAATGTAGCCACCGTCCCAGTTCATCTGAGTTCCATGATGATTGCCAACTGTTGAGTGTTCTCTGACGCAAAATGCTATAAAATTCATCATAAGCAATTGGTCTTTCATAAATATCGCCATCAATAGCACCCACCTTAGCTAAAGAGTCAGCCTTTTCGTTACCCGGAATCGAGCAATGAGAAGGGACCCACGCTAAGGTAACCCGGTAATTTTTATCTGTTAAAGCACTTAAAAACCACCGTATTTTCCCCAGGAAATACGGGGTGTGCTTCACAGGCTTCATCGATCGCAGAGCCTCAATGGCACTGAGACTGTCTGTGAAGATGAAGTAGTGGTCTGTGGGTAGGGTTTCGATGATTCCAAGAGAGTACTGAATAGCAGCAAGTTCTGCGACGTACACGGAAGCAGGAGCATCGAGTTTGTAGGAGGCGGTAAAATTTTCGTGGAAAACACCGAAGCCAGTGGACTCATCTAGATTAGATCCGTCAGTGTAAAACCTTTTATCATAACTAACATGTTTGAACTCATTCGAAAAAATCTTAGGGATCTCTTGGGGTCGCAATTGATCCGGGATACCAGAAATGTCTTGTTTCATGGTGGTGTCGAAAAATATAGCATTATTAGAAGTATCTAAAAGTGCGACATTGGAGGAATCGTATGAAGAAGGATTAATATCTTGAGCCATATAGTCAAAATATAAAGTCATAAATCTGGATTGAAATTGAAGGTCGACCAACCTCTCGAAATTTTCAATTACTAATGGGTTCCTAACTGTGCATCGAATTAGCAACCGGTAAGAGAGATTCCAAAAACGATGTTTCAACGGAAGAATACCCGCTAACACTTCAAGACTCATCGTATGGGTCGACTGCATGCAACCCAAGGCAATACGCAAACAACGATATTGTATTCTCTCTAATTTTATAATGTGCGTGTTCGCGGCGGAGCGGAAGCAGAAACAGCCGTACTCAAGAACTGACAATATCGTTGTTTGGTAAAGCCTTAGAAGGTCTCCTGGGTGGGCTCCCCACCAGGTTCCGGTAATCGTACGAAGAAAATTAATCCTCTGTTGGCATTTTCGTGTCAGATACCTAATATGACAAGCCCAGGTGCATTTAGAGTCGAACCAGACCCCGAGATATTTAGCGACTAAAACCTGAGAGATCGTTTTACCCGTTAGTAGGAGCTGCAGCTGAGCTGGGTTATGCTTCCTAGAAAAAACGACCAACTCAGTTTTCTCCGGAGAGAATTCGATACCCAGCTTAAGAGCCCATTCAGACAAATTGTCTAAGGTATCTTGCAATGGTCCTTGCAGATCGCTAGCCTCGCTACCAGTAATGGATACAACGCTATCGTCTGCAAGTTGCCTTAGCGTGCATGAATTTGCAAGACATTCATCGATGTCATTGACGTAAAAATTATATAAGAGAGGACTTAAACATGAGCCCTGGGGAAGGCCCATGTAACTAATTCGGGAAGTTGTCGAATCGCCATGTGAGAAATACATATGCTTTTCTGACAACAGATTGAGCAAAAAGTTATTCAAATTTAGTGAAAGTCCCTGCGAATGAAGTTTCGCGCTTAAAACTTCTACAGAGACAGAGTCAAAAGCCCCCTTAATATCCAAGAACGCAGAAGCCATTTGCTCTTTTCGAGCAAATGCGAGTTGAATTTCAGTAGAAAGCAACGCTAGGCAATCGTTCGTCCCTTTGCCCCGGCGAAAGCCAAATTGAGTATCTGAAAGTAAACCGTTTGTTTCGACCCATTTGTCTAACCGTAAGAGGATCATTTTCTCCATTAATTTCCGGAGGCAAGAGAGCATTGCAATCGGCCTATATGAATTGTGATCAGAGGCAGGTTTCCCGGGTTTCCGAATAGCAATGACTTTCACCTCCCTCCAGTCATGCGGAACAATATTTAGCTCAAGAAACTTGTTGAACAAGTCCAACAAGCGTCTTTTTGCAGAGTCGGGTAGATTCTTCAACAGGTTGAATTTTATTCTATCTAACCCTGGAGCCTTATTGTTGCACGACAGGAGAGCCATTGAAAACTCCAACATCGAAAATGGAGGCTCTTCCGTAGTTACTATAAACGCGTCGCGAAAGGTTTTCTGTTCCGGTACAGAGTCCGGACAGACCTTTTTGGCAAAATCGAGTATCCAGCGATCTGAATACTCCTCACTCTCATTCGAAACGTCACGGTTCCGCATGCGCCTGGCGGTATCCCAAAGAGTGCTCATCGCTGTTTCCCTCGACAACGCGTTTACGAACCGCCGCCAGTACCCGCGTTTTTTCGCCTTTACTAAGCTCTTCATCTGCCTGCCCAGTGCCTCGTACTTTCGAAGTAGGTTAACAGTGCCGTACTCCCGGTAGTCTTTATAAGCCGCGGACCTTCGCGCGTACAGCTCAGAGCACTCTTTGTCCCACCATTTGTTGGTAGGGCGTTGTCTAATCGTTACCCCGGGTATCGGTTTCGTCTGAGCTTGCGTCGCGGCGTCGATTATCAAGCCAGCTAAGAACGCGTATTCTTCCTCCGGAGGAAGTTCCTCGTGAGTCTCGATAGATTCCGCTATAATAGACTCATAACGCTTCCAATCAATATTACGTGTAAGGTCGTAGGAAATATTGATTGGGTTCGGGGGAGTTGAACCATTAGCAATTGATATAACGATTGGAAGATGATCACTACCGTGGGGATCGTTGATTACTTTCCACTGGCAATCTAACGCTAGTGATGTCGAGCAGAGGGATAGGTCAAGCACGCTTTCACGTGCCGGAGGATTAGGTACGCGTGTCGCTTCCCCAGTATTCAAAACTGTCATATTGAAGTCGTCGATCAAGTTACAGATTAAAGAAGATCGGTTGTCGTCGTACAGCGACCCCCATAGCGAACAGTGAGAGTTAAAATCTCCCAAAATCAAAAAAGGTGCGGGAAGCAATTCTGCTATATCAAGGAGTTGCTTCTGTTCAATCCGCGCGGATGGGGGAATATATAACGAAACAAGGCAAAGGTCTTTTCCATTCATATTCGTTTGAATGGCAACAACTTCAATATTCGAGATCGAGGGGAGGTCAATTCTGAAAAAAGAATAGCACTTTTTGATCCCTAAAAGTACCCCTCCACCGTGTGAGTCTCGATCTCGACGAATGATGTTAAAATCGTGGAAATTAAGTTGGTCATTTGAATTGAGAAAAGTTTCACAAAGCGCGAACGCATCACAATTGTATGTGTTTATCAAATGTGAAAATAAATCAAATTTGGGGATGATACTTCTGCAGTTCCACTGTAACACAGTGACAAAATTCCTAACCTCTTTCAACGAATTAGTCATCGAAAGATACGATAGCTGAAATGAGGGGCCAAGTTGCTGTGAGTTGCTTCAAAAAGGTTTTCACTGTTGGGAGAAGGGCAAGAAGAATGTTTTGAAGGGGATCTGGTATGTTGAATGTTTTAAATATCCAGTCCACAATATCAGAGAATTTTATGAACCCTGTTTCTTTTATGTCTTCTGATCGAGAAATGGGTGCCCGAGGGGTTTTTGGTGCATTTCTGCAAAAGAGCGCTTTGATCGTTCCTTAAGGGAACGCTTAATTTTTTCCTCGCGCTGTTTGTACGCGGGACATGCCGGAAGGTCATGCCGAGTTCCCTCGCAATAAAGACACTTTTCAGTATCCCCACTGCAAGCGTTCTCAGCATGATTGCCTCCGCACTTGCTACAGCGTGCCTTGTTGCAGCAGTAGGTGGCTGTGTGACCTAACTGCTTACAGTTTTGGCAATGCATGACCCGCGGTACGAACAGGCGTACAGGTAGACGAACCCTGTCCAAGCGGACGTAGTTCGGCAGCGCGGATCCGGCGAATGTTACTCGGAAGGAATCCGAAGGGAGGAATTTCTTCTTCCCTTCTTCGATGGATACTGAATGCAATTGCTTGCAATCCAGTATCTTTACACTTTGCATCAAGGGGTTTTTAAAGCAGCCAACTCCATGACGCAAAATGTCATCGACAGTGAGATTCCCCTCGGTAACCACACCGTCGATTTCTACATCCTTGGCAGGGATGTACACGCGATACTCTCTCGTGAAGAGCTCGTAGCCAGCAATTTCGTTTGCTTGCTTCAAGCTACTCACGACAACTCGCAGTTTGTTCGGCCTCACCTTCGTAATCTCGGTTACGGCCGAAAAATGTTTTGCCAGGTCTTTGCCAATTTGGATAATATTCAATGGCTTCTTATGGGCCGGAAAAAAACAACGTAGGGACCGCCAGCGGCATCTGGGTAAGCTTTTACCCGTACTTCCGGTACTCTTGGTACAGGACTTGGCAAAGGGGAGGGCACAGGGGAAGGTAGGGGTGTGCTGATGGGAGAAATTTCAATTTCTTCCCCGTTTGTTTCCACCTCCAGGAAAAGTTGCACCTGCATGTCGTCCATTTTGCGGGAGCGTTACGCTCTACCGCACACAAACGATAAATATTCGAATATGGGGGGGGGGTTCAAGTAGTTGATGTTAAATTTTAAAAACAATTTTTCAAACTACAATGGATCAAATAAAAAAAAAGACAGTAATACTAATTCTAATAACAATAGTAATAATAATAATAATAATAATTATAGTAATAATAATATTAATAATAACAATAATAATATCAATAATAATATTAATAATAATATTATAACATAGTAATAATATTGATAATAATAGTAAAAATTCTAAAGGTAATACGTCACCGAACGTCTAAGTCACGACCTCACGGCTGATAGTAGAATTAATCGAGCGTCTCCGCAGAACAAACAATGACGATCCAGCTTCGTGTTGAGACGCAGTGGCCGTGTCCTACACGCGACCTTGTAGATGCCACTTGTAGTTGACTTCCACTCGCTCGAACGTATGATGGTCCGTGCTGCTAGCGGGGTAACAGCGGTGCGGGAGAATTATTCTTGCTGATATATCAGCTGCGTATCGAATCACTGGCGGGGTAGCCTGCCCCTACCAGTGTGCAGATGTTTCTGCCGATATATAACAGTCTATTGTTATTGCGCAGCACGAGAACTAATCGACAAAAAAACACCCGTACGATAACTCGTGTATTGTTATTTTGCGAACTCAAACGGAGATAAACAATTTGCGTCTAATCGAGACGAAAGCAAAACAACGAATGGCATTTAACTTTATCGAAGAACGATGATTCTGTCTCATAGCTAAAGCAACATTTTTATGTCTTGACCGGTCCTGGCCAAAAATGCAACCTCCTCCCAGCAAAAGGGGGAGGATTATGTAAAGATAAATTGTTATTGTATCTTTGAGTAACGTTTACACTCTACATTACATTACACATTACATTACATCACATTACATTAAACAGATTTCAAATTAGTTAATCTAACGTCGAGAAGAACCTATTTTAGTATTGTAGCGGAATTGGGGCAAAATTGATATGTTGTAGACATTTTACGTGGATCAGACACCTACCAATCGATTCCTGCGACTTTTTTACTCAATATAAGACATAATTCGAGTATCTCTTTTAGATATTAGCGCATTACCATCAATGCGCAGACATACTCGATATTATTTTGCTTTGTGTAATATACTAAAACCGCACCGTTTTCGTAGAATTACCGTTTTGAGTTCAGTTTTCGTCCGATTTAAGATCTGTTTTTTAAAGAGCGGTAAGAAAATGCTAATATGTGGACAAGCTCTAAATAATTTTGATATTTGGTCTTAAAACAAAATGGCGTGAAAAAAACGTCGAAAAAACGTCGAAACTTTCCGATTTCTCAAAAATTCAAAATGGCGCCATTGTTGATAAGTTGAAATATGTTCAAACTCGGGGAAATTTGGTTTTGCAACAAAATACACAAAAAAAAAACATATATAGAAACTAAGACAGAAAAAAGTCAATTTTTGTTGCACTGTGTTATAGACGACAGAGTGCTTTGAAGAAGACCGAATAATTTTACGATTTTGGAAACACGCCGTCATGCTTCACGTGCCACAACAATCTTTAGGCGTTAATCAACAATTAAAACCCAGCAAACAATATGGTCTATATTACTCGCTCTCAACTCTGCTAAGAGAATCTTCATTTGGTAAAAAAGACCTTATAGGATGCATGAAATGCGATTATGTTTACAGATCTGGAGGCAATACGTTGTACGTTGTAAAAAAATGGAATGCTATTTTTTATATCTTCGCAAGCTATCCTGAATGGCCCATTGAAACTTTTAATTGTATCCTATACGACTCAGAGGAATGACGCATTCTACAACTTTATATGATATTGCTTCACATATAGCTTTATATAGCGTTTTAGAAGATTTGAATCTTGAACGATATTAACAAATTTTATGTTGCATTTTAAAAGTAATTGAAAGACTTTTTGAAAGACATTTGAAAGACTTGGAATCAACATCCTTCCACAACATCTGGTTTGCTGGAAACTTGTATTTACCCGATCAGAAAGAAAAAAACAAAAATGTGACAGAAGCTGTTAGTTTGTTACGGGAAAAACCTTAAAGGCTGTGTTTTCAATTTGATCCCGTTGGGTGTTAAAATAACAGAAATTATAACAGGAATGATTCTACTAGTATCAAACACATATCAAAATTTGTTACTAATGTGTCAGCTTTGAACAAAATAAGATAGTATTGAGAACAATATAATAACAAACATTGTTAGAAACAACAGGTTTTGATAAAAACGAAAAATTAGTTAGACTTGTTTCAGAACTACTTCATTTCAGGTTTTGTTATTATAACTCATTCAGATTTAATGTTGTTATCAGAATTATATGGAAAAATACAAAATTGTATCCAAATATGTTATTTGTATCTCGCGTTGATAGAATTTTGTAATTTTTTAGTTATGCTCTTCTGATCGGGTAGCTTTCGTTTAACCCCGTCCGATTCCATGTTACGTTGAACAATCAAAACAGAATGTGACACTTCGAGGTTCAGTTGCCACATTACATAACACACTTTGGTAGAATAAAACCGTAGAATGACTTAGCAAAATTTAACAAAACTTACGAGTAATTGGAAAGTGGATGAATATAGCCAGTCATTTTCTAGAAGAGCGAGCAACTTTCCATTCCAATTATTAAAAAAAATCTAAGGTAAGCCCAATACTAAATACTATACTAAATTACAATGCTAAATTGGAGACAAACTAAGGTAATTTTCATTTCAAGAACCAAGTGACGAGATAAGACACTCCCGAACGCCTTCGGCAAAATAGTTTATCACCCATCTTTATAAAAAATGTGTGGAAAACTAACTAATCTTCATATAAAAACAGTCCATCCATTGAGTAAATTTGAACTTGCTTATAAAAATAACCAATCAGCCGCTGACGCGTTACACATGTTAGTGGAAAAAACTTATTTAGACCAAAAAAATCCCTAGCAGCTTTTCTTGATATTGAAGGAGCTTTTGATAAGGTTTGATTAATTTTTTTTTTTGTTCACACAACATTTATTTGACACGGCACAATACAGATTAATGTTTAACGGAGCCAATTAAATCTAATGCCTTATGGTCTAGAATATCTTATAATCTAAAGGCAAATTCTTTACCCTCGCTGCCGACTACGAGCTGAAACTAAATCTAATACTAAAACTAACATGGTTTTTTTTTTGTTTCGCTGTTCAATTGGCACCTTGATGCTCTTCAAGTAGCTATAAACATGTAGCATGTATGGCAAGTTTCGCTGAGCGAGATTATCACGAACTGGCACATAGGGCTGTATTCCTCGGGCCCTGAGGGTATCCAAAAGTAAAGATCTGGCGCCGCAGAATTCAGCACACACCCAAACCACGTGTTCAATGTCTTGATACCCCAATCCACAAACGCAATGATTACTGCTCGCCAGCCCAATACGCAAGAGATGTGCATCTAGCCCGTAGTGGTTGGACATAATCCGAGACATCATGCGAATGAAATCTCGTCCTACATCCAACTCCCGAAACCAAGGTTTGGTGGAAACCTTGGGGATGATGCTGTGTAGCCACCTTCCCAGTTCTCCCTTATCCCACGAAGCCTGCCAGTTGACAAGTGTACTCTGACGTAAAAATTTTAAAAATTCATTGTAGGCAATTGGCCTGTTATAAATATCACCGTTTGTTGCGCCCACCTTAGCCAAAGTGTCCGCTTTCTCATTGCCCGGAATGGAACAATGAGAAGGGACCCACACTAAGGTAATCTGAGAAGATTTTTTGGATAAAGCACTCAGATGTTCCCGTATTTTCCCCAGGAAATTTGGAGAGTGCCTTACATCCTTCATCGATCGGAGAGCCTCAATAGAACTGAGACTGTCCGTAAAGATGAAGTAATGGTCCGTGGGCATTGTTTTAATAATCCCTAAGGTATACTGAATTGCAGCCAATTCTGCGACGTAAACAGAAGCAGGATTATCGAGCTTGTGGGAGGCGGTAAAATTATTATTGAAGATACCGAAGCCAGTGGACCCGTTGAGAAGTGATCCATCAGTATAAAACGCATTGTCGCAGTTGATGTTTTTATATTTGTTATGAAATATTTTAGGGATCTGCTGCACGCGTAAATGATCCGGGATTCCACGAGTTTCTTCCATCATGGATGTATCGAAAAACACAGTAGAAACAGAAGTATCTAATAAGTTGACACGATTGGAGGTGTATGAGGAAGGATTTATACTTCGAGACATGTGATTGAAATACACAGTCATGAAACGGGTTTGAGAAATAAGTTCAACTAGCCTATCGAAATTTTCAATTACCAAGGGGTTCAAAACCTCACATTTGATGAGAATACGAGTAGTCAGATCCCAAAAGCGGTCTTTTAATGGGAGAACGCCCGCCAAAACTTGCAAACTCATCGTATGGGTCGAATGCATGCAACCTAAGGTAATACGCAAACAACGATACTGCAATCGTTCCAGCTTGATTAAATGGGTGTTTACAGCGGAGCGGAAGCAGAAACACCCGTACTCAAGCACCGACAATATCGTTGATTGGTAAAGCCTTATGAGGTCTCCTAAGTGGGCGCCCCACCATGATCCAGTAATTGTCCGGAGAAAATTCACTCTTTGTTGACATTTTTTCATCAAATACCGAATGTGACATCCCCAGGTGCCTTTCGAATCGAACCAGACACCAAGATATTTAGATACCAAAACCTGAGAAATCGTTTCACCCATTAACTGTAAATGGAGCTGAGCAGGCTCACGCTTCCTAGAAAAAACTACTGTCTCAGTTTTCTCCGGAGAGAATTCGATACCTAGCTGTAAAGCCCAAGCAGACAAATTGTCCAAGGTATCTTGCAATGGTCCTTGCAAATCGGCAGCTTTGGCTCCTGTAACAGAGACCACGCTGTCGTCTGCAAGTTGTCTTATCGTGCATAAATTTGCCAGACATGCGTCAATGTCATTCACATAAAAATTGTATAGAAGGGGGCTTAAGCATGAGCCCTGGGGAAGACCCATGTAGCTAATACGAAAAGTTGCCAAATCGCCATGCGTAAAATGCATATGCTTTTCGGACAACAGATTATGCAAAAAATTTTTTAAAATTGGTGAAAATCCTTGTCGGTGAAGTTTGCCCGAAAGAATGTCAATAGAAACGGAATCAAAAGCCCCCTTGACGTCCAAGAACACAGATGCCATTTGTTCTTTGCGAGCATAGGCTAGCTGAATATCTGTAGAAAGCAACGCAAGACAGTCATTCGTTCCTTTGGCACGGCGGAAGCCAAATTGAGTATCTGATAGTAGACCGTTTGATTCGACCCAATGGTCTAAACGACGGAGTATCGTTTTTTCCATCAATTTCCGGATACAGGATAGCATTGCAATCGGCCTATAAGAGTTGTGCTCAGAAGCTGGTTTCCCTGGTTTTTGGATGGCGATCACCTTCACTTGCCATCAATCCTGCGGTACAATGTTTTGCTCCAGGAACTTATTGAACAAGTTCAACAAGCGCCTCTTGGCATTGCCGGGTAGATTCTTCAACAAGTTGAATTTGATTCTATCTAACCCAGACGCGTTATTGTTACAGGACAGGAGGGCAACTGAAAATTCTGCCATCGTAAGAAGTGATTCTATCGCGTCGTGGCCCGGAGACGCATCGCGAACAATATTTTGGTCAGGAACAGAGTCCGGACATACTTTCCTGGCAAAATCAAATATCCACCGACTTGAAGACTCCTCGCTTTCGTTGACCGTTATACGATTTCGCATTCTTCGGGCTGTGTTCCAAAGAGTGCTCATCGATGCCTCCCTCGACGTTTCGTTTACGAACCGGCGCCGATATCCACGTTTCTTTGCTCGGACCAAGCTTTTGAACTTGGTCTCAAGCTCCAAATACCGCTTAATGTCGTCGGGTTGACCTTTCACCCAAAAGAAGGCCTTAAACGCGTCGGATTTTTCCGTGTAGACATCGGAGCACTCTTTGTCCCACCACGAAGTGGGAGGCCGTTCTTTGATCGTCACGTCAGGATATTTCTTCGTTTGGGCTTGCAACGCGGCGTCGAGAATCAAGCCCGCGAGGAGGTTGAATTCTTGAAGTGGTGGGTGATGTTGAAACGACTCGACAGCTTCTGATATCATTTCCTCGTATAATTTCCAATCGATATTCCGTGTGAGGTCATACGGAATATCAACTGATCGCGTGCGAGTTGAACCATTATCAATTGAAATTCGAATAGGCAAATGATCGCTACCGTGGGGATCAAGGACTACCTTCCATATGCAATCCAACCGTAGCGATGTTGAACATAAAGATAAATCTAAAGTACTGGGGCGCGCTGGAGGTTTCGGAACGCGTGTCATATCCCCGTTGTTTAATATTGTCATGTCGAAGTCGTCGCAGAGGTTATAGATCAAAGAGGAACGGTTATCATTAGAAGGGGAACCCCAAGCCACACCGTGAGAGTTAAAATCTCCCAAAATCAAACGTGGCGAGGGAAGAAGTTCTATTAAATCAAAGAGCAGCCGTTGCCCAACCTGTGCTCTGGGAGGAATATATATTGAGGCAATACAAAGCTCTTTACCTTGTATTGTCATTTGACATGCGACAGCTTCGACGCCTGGCACCGTGGGGAGGTTAATACGATAGAAGGAATAGCACTTCTTAATCCCTAGAAGTACTCCTCCGTAAGGGGTGTCTCGGTCGAGGCGAATTATATTAAAATCATGGAAGCTAAGATCTACATTTGAAGTGAGCCAAGTTTCACAGAGGGAAAATGCATCGCATTTATGCTTATTAATCAAAACTTTAAATGAATCAATTTTGGGGATGATACTTCTACAATTCCACTGTAAAATAGAGATAGAATCCTTCATCTCAGCCGATGAATTAGCCATCGAAGGATATGATCGCTGCAAGGAGGGGCCATTTAGCAGTCAACTGCTCCAAAAAAGTTTTAACTGTTGGTAGAAATGCCAGCAGAAGACTTTTAAGAGGATCAGTTATGTTGAAATTTTCAAAAATCCAGTCCACAATATCTGAAAACTTCAGCAGTCCAGATTCTGGCTGAATCTTGGACGAAAAAGAAGGAACAGTTGGGTTTTTTGATGTTCCTGTAAGTGCCGAAAACTCCTTACTTGAATTCAGTTTTGCCAATCCCGGAGGAGTTTGCTTCGGATTTTCTACAGCACTTTTTTGTTTCTTAGTATCAGTCACTTCAGATGGCGACCTTCTCTGTCCTTTCCTAGGAAGCCTAGGAGAAGAAAGGTTTTTCCTCTTCCTAGATTTCCCGGGTTCAACAAAAGAAGATTCCCCAACTGAATCGTCAGAATCAGACTCTTCGGATGGCAAGACCTCGAAGAGATTCGGGGAAACCAGTTTGGTGGCAGCGGCCTCTTTGAGCATTTCTGCGAAAGTGCGCTTAGAGCGCTCTTTAAGAGACCGCTTGATCTTATCTTGGCGCTGTTTGTACGCGGGACATGTAGACAGCTCATGCGGAGTCTGCCCACAAGAAAGGCACTTTTCAGCACCCTTATTACAGGCGTCATCCGCATGTTGCTCTCCGCACTTGCCACAACGTGCTTTATTGCCACAGTGGGAGGCCGTATGGCCCAACTGTTTGCACTTGAGGCAATTCATTACCCGCGGTACAAACAAGCGCACGGGCAGACGCACTTTGTCCACGAGCACATAGCTCGGCAGAGCAGACCCGGCGAAATTCACGCGAAAAGAGTCTGAAGGGGTGTAAGTTTTTACACCCTTGTCGAGCGATACTGAATGTAATTGCTTAAGGTCAAATATCTTGGCAGGTTCAAGGCTAGAACAGGTCCTCGACAGTCAGACTCGATTCGCTGACCACACCGTCAATCTCAACTACGCGAGCTGGAATGTACACGTGGTACTCCCGCGTGAAGAGCTCACAAGCAGCAATCTCGTTTGCTTGCTTGAGGTCGGACACCAAAACACGCAGCTTATTCGGGCGTACTTTGGTAATTTCAGTCACGGCTGTAAACCGTGCCAGATCTTTACATATTTGCATTGTGTTCAATGCTTTCACTTTCGGCCGGAAAAATACAGCCCCAATACCAAGTTTGCCCTCCGGATACTGCTTAAGCCGATGGGTAGCTTCCTGCGGGGTTCCATTCTTAACCCTTGGAACTTTGTATCCGGGAGGGCTAGGCGGTAGAACGAGCGGGTTTTCATCCCCGCGTTCGTCGTCCATGTTGGACGCGAAAGCCACACACGCAAAATGCCAATCAACAAATAATATTGTAGAAAAAAACCAAGAAAAAAAAACTACTTATCTTCTGCAGCCGCTCTCCACCGCAATCAGCGCACGGGCGATGCCAATCTCCAGTCCTTCACACAAGAGTCTGCTAGCAAAAGCTGCAGCCGCTCCAGCCACACAGCAGCACCAGTACAGCCAAACAGCAGTACGCCGGGTACTGGATCTCTCGCAGTAGCGACACAACGTACAGTCTGTGCCGTACGGTAGCAATAGGCGATGATGCGTTCCTTTGTCTTCAATAGACGACGGCAACGGGCAGCAGTGCACACGCAATACAATGCACGGTGACCTTGAAGGCGATTAACTGGTCGGCACTATCGAGTTCGAAATGAAATTGCGACCAAACACGACGAGAGCACAACCTCGGAATGATGAAGGTTTGATTCATTTACAATTTGGCCGCACACTATTTCCGAGGAAATGACGCACAAAATTGGTAAAAAATATGTTTTTGCAGGGTTTTCATTAAACTTCTAGGGAAAAATACAAAAAAAAATATTTGTCTGCTGTTCTGATAATTTCTCGAACTTTTCGTCGAATACCGTGGAATGGGGTGATCAGTGGAGTGAAATTGATCACCTGAAAATTCGTGATAAAAAATACTAATCAAACGATATTGCTCTTACAACACTAGGCAATGTTAACGTGTCGTTAAATCCAACGTGTCCAACTTTTGCATGATTCACATACCGTCAAAGTTAACCCTTACATGCCCGGTGCAATTTTTCATATTTTCGAAAAATTCTTCAAACTCAGTCAAAACTCAATCAAATTTGATCAAACAAGTTTCCAAATAACAAAAAAAAGTATTGAATTCACTTAAAGCAATCTTAGTTGAGGGTTAGCTACGTTAAATTTGAGAAAAATGAGTAAAATTTGATAAAAGCTCAAAAAATGTAATTTTCAACAATGATCATTCCATACCATTGAAGAAATACTGATCCATTCGCAGGAAACCACAAAGATTTTAATTTCAAAGCTAGTTTTTGAGCTTCTGCAACACACCGAATTAAAATCGTTCTAACGACGATCAAATAAGAGCAAATTTAGCAACAAGCAGCTCGTTAACCAAAATAAACAAGTTTTAACCTGAAATATCGTTATTTTCGTTTCCAAGCTGTAAATGATATTTTTCAGTACAGAAATCATCATTTATCTTTAGCATATTGAAAAAAAAGCACATTGCCAAAAGAATGTATGGATTTCAATGGTGATCAATTTCACCCCAATTTACCTCATAGTACCTTGTAGAACCATCGAATTTATTACATGATTGATGGATTAATCTTTTTTTTTATAAAATCATTATTATGCTGCTTTGCTGCATCATTGCTGCATTGAACCTTTTCGCCAAATCATGAGGGATTATTCCGGGCTGCCCTGATGACCTTCGCTCGTAGTTTCCGATTCAATGTTCACTTCTACGTTTGGTTTGTTTAGAGCGATCCACCTCCAAAGTGTCCCGGTATCGCCTTGGCGATCATTCCTCCTGACCATGTTGGGTTTTCAACGCAGGTGTGCTCAATTTTTCCTCGTCTCGTACCAATCCTGACGAAATTTTTACCACTAAGTAAACAAACATTCCAGATCAAAACGCTTGTAGTAGTAGCTGCAGTAAATAAAAGGAAACGGCCAAATACTAAGTGGAACAAACCTTAGAAAAACTTGGGTCATACCACTATAGATCAAAGGGTCGCAGTGGTTAGTTTCCTACAAGTAAAAAGTAGGAGGGTGGTATTCAAGACACGACCGCATGACGTTGGACTACGGTATTCTTATATTCCATTAAAACAAATAATAGAGAGAATTGCAACTCTAGTATTTGCTGCAATTTTATCTAACAGTGCATTTCTGGATGCTGAGACGTTAAAACGTTATAAATAATAATATATACTAAAAGAATGGATATCTTTTATTTAATCGCTGTCATTTCATACATATTCGAATCAACCCTTTGTTTGCTGCACTACCAAGACAATCATTTAATTGAGCGAATTGGTAAAATTTTCCTATCTAAGCAAAAAGCAAACTTTACGAAACTATCTGAAATTGGAGCCCAGAACGATTAAACCGAAAATTTTAAATTTGAAAATTGTTTGACATTTAATCGATAAAACTCATGCTAGGTTAGTTCCAGCCCAGCATATAACTTCATGTATTTGAAAAAAAAAAAACGTTTGGTTCAATAACTCAATATAGCAAGAGCACAATCACACGTTTTTCGGTAGTTGTTATCAAGGTTTGGGCGAGTGACAGGAAAATATCTTAGCTTCTTCAGTTGTGATTTAAAGCAATTCTAATTGTTTTGTTATTTTTCACGATAGCGACAAGTTTGTTTCTTTCTCTGTGTGCGAGAAACAAAATCAAAACCGCGCACCGAGAAACAAAAACGAAAATTAAATGAATGCTCATTGAGAAAACTTGCAACTCTTTTTACCAATAACTTATGATACTCAAAAGAACCCGTTTTGATCTAAATCAAATTTCTGGTAAATAAGTGTTGATCATTCATAGGTAGTAATTTTTCCTCGATGAATAAAGACTGGCTGAAGAAGTTAAAATCGCTGCTGTAAAATCAAATTCACAACTGTGTTCGTTAAGACGTTTTAATATTTTCAATGACAATAATAATCTTCGATAAACACCCGCTATAGTTATTCACACACATGCTATAACTATCTAAACACGCGTTAAAACTATTCATACACACGCTGTAGCTATAGCTATCCATACACACGCTATTCCTTTCCATACATCCGATACAACTATCTATAGACACGCATAAGCTATCCAACCATGTGCTATTACTATCCATACATACGCTATAACTAATCATTACACACGCAGCAGCTATCCACACACAAGCTCTAACTATCCGTACACACGCTGAAGATATACACGCAATAGCCATAATATGCTACACATGCTAGTGTCTTACACACGCTATAGCTAGCCATACACACGCAACAGCGCCATCCCTATCATCGCAAATGTCATAGCAATACAGATGCACATACGCTGTATGTGCACACTGCACACACACTAAATGGCGGTAGCTTTCCTAGTGGCGGTGCTGGCTCGTGCAGTTTCTGGCTGTTTTCACCCAACGATATATGAATTGGATTACCGCTGGTGGGGTCCAACTCAGATCGAAGGAGCACCGAACTGAATGAAGAAATGCAACTTCCCACTACCTCCGCCGCTGCTGCCTGATACCCCCGCTCTGGTTCTGCTGCAGCTCAGTTTGGCCGCTGGAATCAGCCACCGCTGCTGATTATACAAGACCGGCCTGGTGGCCTTTCACTTGTTAACTGATGACTGCTATGATTGTTGTTTAAGTTTATCTGTATTTTTATGCTTTTGTTGGGTATAATACATGTTTTTTACAAGTATAAGTGATTCACATTACTGTTTTCATCTTTGATGTGCGAGTTTTGATTTTTGTTTTACTAAGCTTTCTAATTGTAGAGATTTTGAATTTTGGATTGTCCACTTTGGTGGCGATTGTTTGAAACAGAAGAAAGGAAACTACTTAAAACTACTATTTACAGCTTAAAATTACTATTTACAGCTTAGAACTAACTTAACCTACTATGTACAAACCGCTTATTAAAGCGCATTCTGAATGCTGACATTTATGTACAAATTTGGTTTTGGTTTCTGTTATTCTGGCATCTACTTTTGGAGTAACTGCTTCTTGGTGGAGATCTGTGATCCTGATATCATAGGGACGATCGAGAATCATCCGCAATATTCTGTTTTGTGCCACCTGGATTTTGTTCCTGTGAGTTTGTGCACATGACTCCCACACCGGAGCTGCGTAAAAGACCGCGGGGGCAATTATTTGTTTGTAGACTGCCAGTTTGTTTGTTCTTGAGAGGCTAGATCTGCGACAAATAAGCGGGTATAGTGACCGAACCAAAGCTGAGCACTTAACCAGTGTCCTCTCCACATGCGACCGGAAAAGAAGTTTCTCGTCGAATAGCAGTCCAAGATAGGTAACTTCGGAAGACCACTCAACCCCTGTACCGTTCATAACCACAACGCATGATGGAGGGGGCTTCAGTTTGGGGAATTGTCGATGAAGGAACATTATTGTTTGGGAAGCGTTGATCTTGATTTTCCAGGTGTTAGCATACTCGACAAAGGCGTCTAAGCATCGCTGAAGTTTGTTGGTGATCTCACGAGGCATTCTTCCCTTGACGGCAATTGCAGTGTCATCTGCGAACAGAAAGAGCACGCAGCCATCTCCCAGGGAAGGAATGTCGGAGGTGTAAATGTTGTATAGCAAAGGGCCCAGCAGACTGCCCTGCGGGACCCCTGCTGGGATGGAAAAAGTATTTGATAAACAACCATTCAGCGATACCCTGAACGACCTCTGCCGAAGGTAGCTACAGATGATTTTCGTCAAATATGATGGAAAGTTGAAGGCACAGAGCTTGTATACCAGACCGTCATGCCAGACATTGTCAAACGCCTTTTCGACGTCCAACAATGCCATGGCTGTGGACTTGGATACAGCCCTGTCCCTTCTGATGTTGTTCATCACCCGCACCAGCTGGTGCGTGGTGGAGTGACCCTTCCTAAACCCAAATTGTTCCGGGAGTAAGATGTTGTTTTCCTCAGCCACCTTCATCATGCGGTTGAGGATCAGTTTTTCAAACAGTTTGCCCAGCGATGAGAGTAGGCTGATCGGACGGTAGCTTGATGCTAACGTCGGATCTTTCCCGGGTTTGCGGATCGGTATGATCTTGGCTATCTTCCAAATGCTTGGATAGTAGTGCAATTCCAAGCATCTGTTGAAGATAGAGCTCAACAACAGGTGAATCCTGTTGCTGAGCTTTTTTAAGACCATATTGAAGAGCCCGTCAAACCCAGGAGCCTTCATGTTCTTAGTACTCATCAGCGCTGAGCAAACCTGTTCTGCTGTGATTTTATGTTCTTGAGGAACGGTACAGGGGGAGTTTTCGAGGTCGTGGACGCACTGCTCGACCTGGTCTTCCATTGGACTAGCCATGGTCGAGCCAAGCAAATGCGATGAGGCAATGTGATCGCCTACCGCATTTGCTCTCTCGACCGGTGCAACAAGAAGCCTCTCTCCGACCCTGAGGGGAGGAACTGGTTTGGGGTGCGATTTCAGCACTTTGGCTACTTTCCAGAATGGCCTGGAGCGGTCGTCCAAACTTTGGACTAAGCGTCCGAAATTTTCATTCCGGAGTGAGACCATCCTGGAAGCAATTTGCCTATTCAGATCGGTCACCTCGAGCCTAATGTCCAGATCCCTGGTCCTCTGGAACTGGCGTCTACGCACATTCCGCAGTCTAATTAGTAGCCGGGTATGGGAATCAATAGCAAGGAACTTACCCCTCACAGGAACACGTCGCACACACGCCTCGTCGGCCACGTTTATGGCTCGTTGGAGACCCTCCAACGCCTGGTCGATGTTTTCCACGCTGTCGAGCGGCGGCCTCATCGATGTTGTTGTCCACCATTCGAGCAAAGCGCTCCCAGTCGACATGATGGTAATCTTTCCGCAGACAGCTGGCAGGAGCAACACCGATCCCCACCTCAGCAACGAAAGGTTGGTGGTCTGAGCTCAGATCGTTGTGGGCCACTGGTTTGGAGAGCTCGATGTTGGCCAGGAAGAAGTCCAGGATTGAAGGGTTCCCCGCTGGGGAGATGAAAGTCGGTTCATCCGGAAACTGCACCGTATAAAACCCATGCTGCGAGTGTTCGAAGAGTTGACGACCGTTATGATTCTGCCGATAATTTCGCCAAGCCTCGTGCCGAGCATTTAGGTCTCCCCCAACGACGAAGCGGGAGTTGGTCCTGGTGATGGTTGCCATGTCGTTCTTGAACGGCATTGCTGTACCGTTTCTGATACTACACTGGCGAGGACAGTAGACGACGATGAACCGGATGAACCCGGTAGCTGATTTGACCTCCACACTAAGGGCTTCGATGATGGCGGTGTGGATGTGCGGCAAGATGTTGTATTTCATCCCTTTTCTAACGATGATCGCTATACCACCCCCCCTGGAGTTGGTGCGATCGAGACGGATGATGTTGTGATCCGGCAGCCAAAAACTGTCGCCGGATTTCAGGTGGGTCTCTATGAGTAGACCCACATCGATGTTGTACTTGCGGAGAAAGTCAGCAAGCTCAATGTTTTTTTGCTCTAACAGAGCAAGCGTTCCAAGTGACGATGGAGATGGGTTTACGATCCATACTGGATAATAAATTTACCGAGCACATGGATTTGCTCGGGCTTGTTGCGACACGCACGAAGGGCATTGGTCATGCTGCTAAAAATTTCTAGTAGCTCATCCGCAGAGTACTTCTCGAATTCAGTGCTCGGTGGTGTTGTTGTGGGTGGACGCCAGTAGCCAGGGGGGGGGAGGCGACCGTTGACCGGCTGACCCGCCGGATGGTGAGTGTGGAAGGTCAAGTTGCGTACGAGTACTTGGTTGCCCTGCTTGCTGGGATGAACGCAGAGGAGGAAAATATTCCGCCCTGAAGACCGGTGGTTTGTCTTTCTTCCTGCTCGGCTGGTTGGTTGACGACGCCTGCTTGCGGATATGTTTGAAGCTCTCTCTTTTCAGGCACTGTCGATCAGAGCTCTGGTGATCACCGCCACAGTTAGCACACTAAAACTGTACCGCACCAGCATCGTCCACAGGGCAATCCGACGTAGAGTGGTCCTTGGCGCAGATGTTGCAGTTCCGGGTACCGTGACCGAAGTTGAGGCACCTCTGACACTGTGTAACGTCTCGACGGCCTCCTCGATAGGGCTCCCAACGGATGATAATGGAGAACAAAGAGCGGATGGCTCGCAAAGCGCTCAGTGTAACTGTCCCTTTTAGGAATAGAACCAGAAAGATGCAGTCCGGGTATTTCCTTTCATTTTCATTCCTGCGTTTGATCGGATAGACAGCAATTGGGGCCAATTTGTACCGATCCTTGATTTCGGCACCGATCAGCTTGGGGTCGAAACCTGGCAAGCCTCTGATGACCACCTTGAATGGCTTTTCCCCAGGAATGTCGTGGGTGAAGAACTCAGATTTAGAATTTTTCAAAAACTTCGTGGCCTTCTCAAAATCCACCTTCGTGTGGAGCATAACCTTCGTACCGATGCCGCATAACTTATATTCAGCTGCTACGCCCAGCGATGCAAAGTCGCTAATGAGCTTGTTGAGAGGAACGTTTTTCACTACCAGCGGGGGAAGCTTCACTTTCACCGTATTGGGGCTGGCAGAATCCGGAACATCAGTCGGCCCGCCAAAATCTCCAACGTCGCTAACGTTTGTCACCGTGTCGCAGTCAGCCACACTTTTCGAAGTGCAACTGCTTCCGCCTGGTTTCTTCTTTTTACTGCCTACTTCAGCAGCAGAGTTTTGTTTCGCAGGGCTCGAGCCTGCTCTTCTCTTTTTCTTTGACATCACACAGCGATGCAAGCGACGAACTGTCGCACAAAACGGAATAAAATTTTTAACTAACCCGGCTTTTCAGAAATAGAACTGTACTTCTCAACAGTCTGAGAGCGAATCTGATGATGATGACTGCTATGAGACGACACAGGCTATAATATAGCCCAAAGCAAAAATCCATCCGCGAGCAAACAAGAAGCGAGCTTGTGATTGGTTGAATGTGCACGACTTTTACCACAATTTTTAACTAGTTTAGTATCGAAAACATATTTAAATTATTATATGACAATCTTGCGCAATATTTCCCCTATCAATCAAGCCATTGGTGTTTAGAATCTGTTCAGTGGTAATGATAAAAGAAACATTTTAAAACGGTGTTGAAACACCTGTTGCAGCTACCGAAAGCGAGCTCGTTATTGGTTGAAAGCTGTGAGACTGTTTACAGAGTCAGATCGGTTGTATCCGTTAGTGTCGACTGTGCTTGTGAAGAGAGGTGGTGATTGGTTGCTCGGTATGATTTAGACAATCGATGTGATTTATCAATTTTTCAATAGTGTATCTCGAACAATAGGTTATTTTTGTTACATAAATTCAACCGTAAAAGAATTTCTGATCGGTTGATGCCAAAACCTCGAAATTCTGAAAAGAAATGACTGATATATAAGCGCTCAAAACCTGACCACTTTTCCCTGGTTTTCCCCGGTTGAATTACTAGATTTTCAAATTCAGGTGCCTAACTTCGATATAGACGTTAGTCCAACGTCAAAAATCATGTTGATCATGTGAAATGAAATAATAAAGAACTATTTCGAATTTCTGTATGGTGATCGATGTCAACATTCTAGTTTTGTCGAATATAATTCTCGATAGTCTCTAATCACTTTAAACCGATGGAACTATCCACTGAAACGAATCTTCATTTAACTTTATCATCTGGGACAGTAAGCTACAGAAGCTGTTTAAAACCTTCCCACTCAAAACACGATAGCGACGCCGTGCACCGTGTTGAAAAACGATAGAGGATGCAATATTCCGCAAGAAACGCTTTCTGCCACCGCCTTCAAATGGCAGATTCTGAAGCTGTAACAAACTTTAAAAGTTCTCGTTTGAATTTACTTGCCAATAGCAGAAATAATACTGAAGCTCAGTAAATGAGTCTTATAAACGTTAATAATGAATGACCGTTAGACAGGTACTGGAAAAATCAATAACGACTTTTGACATTTTAAATATTTACCAAAATGGCACTGCAATGATTTTTCAGAGTGAACCCCATAAATAAACTAGATAGAACTGACATGAAAAGAAAATTGAATGCAATATGTTGTTTTTTCTCCATATTCAACATGTTGTTTGGAGTCGATATCGTTCTAAATTTTCAAGTTTGTCAGAGCTTGAAATTTCTTGAAACAGAGTAAACTTTTAGAGTAGTAAAGATGGAGGAGATGCCTGGGCATGCCAGTTTATGTAAACTAAGTTAGAGTCCAAAATTATGCTTAAATAATTCTACTTGTTTTGATTAGAAAAGCGATTATTGTCAGCAAAAATTTAATCCTAAACTAAACCTTGAATAATAAAAATTTCCATGCAGCTTAAAGTTTGCCACATGCAAACATAAACTGTACCAGCTGAAAGATGCGGGCGATCCGAAGTAAAATCCAGCTGGTACAATAGCAACCGTAAAACTTTTCATACAGCCCTTTCAGCTGTTATGAGGTTTTTGAAGGAACACGTTTTGTTTTGGTTTCGCTTTACGAATGTTGCCACAGTTAAACCGTTCATAAAAAGTTCAGATTTAATTTAGTTTGTACTAGGGTAGTTGACCGGTAAAACAAAAACCGGTTAAATCGTTAACACCGATATTTTTTTCAATACCGAAATACCGGTTTTGGAGTGGCGAAAAAACCGTTTTACTCGGATCAGACGATGTGTTTGTGTGTATCGATAATATGTCAAAAAACTTTATACCTATCAATAAAGCAAAACATTTATTTTCTAAGTAGAACAGTTAATTTCGTTTTACATTCATATTTACAGAGACAACTCGTGGGTTATGAACCTACCAGTTCAACTACAAATTCTGAAAATCATAGTTTGAGCAGTAATCACAATCATGTCCGCGAAAAAACGCATTTCATTATTCGTTTTGTGCTATTCAAAAGTAATAATATATCCAGCTTTCCACAAGCGGTAATGGCGGACAGTGCACGTAGCCCATTTTGACGTTTTCTGTAGGTCGGGTAATTTTCAATCGCAGTAACGAAGTGAAAAACATAAAAATTTTGCAACGTAGCATAGCAACTTCAAAAAACACCTTTGTTTATTTAAACCCGCGCATGCGCACGGCGAAATTTAAATCGCAAAACGCCCATTGTTTGTTGAAGCTGCCAGGCTACGTTACGGCGTTGTTATATTTTCTACTCTGTGACTGCTGTTGAAAATTCTCTGACCTACAGAAAACGTCAAAATGAGCTGCGTGCACTGTCCGCCATTACCGCTCGTGGAAATCTGGATAGTACAGAGAGAATGATTTGCATTTTTTCGCGAACATGATTGACATTACTTCCCCGAACCTTGATTCTAAGAATTTTGTAGTTGAACAAATAGGTTCAAAGACCACGAGTCGCCCCTGGTTTGTATTAATCCGAAAAAAAATACCGGTTTTTACCGGTTTCACCGGTTTTTATTTTTATGAATACCGAAATACCGGTTTACCGAAAAGTCGGTAATACCGACCACCCTAGTTTGTACCTACATCTCGAATGTTCCCAATTGAAACGAATTTCTTATGTGTTCGCAATTTTTGACATATTTTCAACCAAAAAAAAAAATAAATCACCAAAAACTTCATAATATTTAAAAATAGAGGCATTTTCCTAGAGTTTTGATCTGCCTTTCAGACGGTAAATGCACCATAAATATATTAAATAATTGTCTTTTTTTTATGTTGCTTAACAGATGCCACCATGCAAATATAAAACGGATTTCCTTTGCTAATCAAACAAGCGGTGACCACTTCAATTACCGTTGTCTTTTCCGGCGGTTGTGGTTTTCTCAGTGGTTTCTGTTGCAGCGGTTTTTCTCTCGAAGCATTAATTCTAGGAAACTCTGCTATCACCGCTGTTTTTCTCGCTGCCTTCGCAATACTTGACGTTTTATGTCCGTTTGTCTTGATTCCCAGAAAATTATTCACAGGAAGCACGAATATTCAACGGTGATAAGCTTGGTGATTAACAACCGACAAATCTTGTTTTGCTCCCAAATAAGATGTGGATTTTTGCTGTAACGCGGTTTGTATTTCCAAGATTCGTATTTATAACGTTGTAGTGAATTCTTTTTTTGTTTTATAAAATCACACAATAAGCGATTTTTGTTTAGATTTTGACTAAAGACTACAAAACTGGATTAGGAAAACATGCACTGAAAGTAGAATCCAATTGAGGCTAACATCGTAGTTAAGTTCATTATGATTTTCTCTGCTTTAGTCGGAAAACGGTTGATGATTTAAATTAAATTACCATTTATCAACGCATTCACTATCACGATAGATGGCGTGAGCTTATTTAGAATGTGTCTATGGAACGGCACGCGTAATATCTCAAAAAGAGCATAAATCTGACACACGACCATGTCCCGTTGAACATAAACAGCTCTGGATTGGAACATGCAACGGATACCAATAGTAATGCAATATCTTTGACCTCTTCTCTTACCCAGGCGAATTCAAGGTCTACAAGCGACGATGGCTGGTGCTGGCAATCTTCGTGATGTATTCCGCCTCCAATGCGCTGCAGTGGATTCAATACAGTATTATTGCAAATATAGTTCAGAGGTGAGTCCTTTGTCTAGGCTGTCGGGTAGGTTAATGTTTATGTAGAAAAGCTCACAACGGGTGTACTCTGTGGCATAAATTAATGAGACATATGCTAATGACCTGTCCTCCTCTATCGTATAAATTATTTCGCTCTCAAAGATACTCTCGTATGTAGGCTTGCACGATTCGGTCACATTTAAAAGTCACTATGCAGTAATTGTAAAATGATTACTTGATTCAGATCGGTTTTTTTTTCATTCATCAACTATTAAATAACTATTCCAAAGCATTCTACCATACGTGGTGCTCCCTGTGTCCTTTTTATCACTTTTTTTTGTTTGATAAATGTTCACCATTCTCATTGCAATTACTCTTTTCTCTTCCCGACACGCTGACACCACACTTGCACCAACTGCCGGATCAAACGACGATGGCAATAAAAATGCATTTACGTTGACCAACCACGCATACACTAATTGCTGCTGGGGAAACCCTGCCCTATATGAATCTCCTCACTCATCGGGTTGCGCCCTCCGGAACTGGACCAATGAAAAAACCTGCAGATACTATGACATTACGAGCACATGGGTCGACTGGACGTCGATGATATTCATGATTCTCTACATTCCGCTCATTTTTCCGGCAAGCTGGATCCTGGATAAGCTGGTAAGTTGTTGGTGTGCACTCCTCCAGCACTCGATGTAGTAATTATAGTCCCATCTAAATTTATGCGTGGATTCAACCACATAAATCTCATAGTTTATTGAAAGCGCTTCAAGGCATATCCTTTTGTGATAACGTTGATCGAGTGAGCAACATAAACTCCAACCACGGCCGAGATTTAATTACCGCTGCTTTTGATTTTCTATTTCGACCGGAAAAACGTACATTGAATTAACCAAATGGCAGAAATGCACTGGTTCTATGCTGCCACACTGATAAGAGCCAGTCATTCCGAATGGGCCCCTAGTGTGCTCGCTGTGAGAAGCCCAAACACTTGGTCAGTATCCCAATTAATCCGAAACATGGAATCGGTAAGCTTAGATATTCTGCTTCCCGATGGCTTTCGAGTGATACGAGAAGTTTCGAGTGGATCGGAAATCCGCAAAATCAATTATAGTGCACAAAAGCAGCGTGAGCTGGCGCAATCCCCAGCTGCGGAGGCGCTTTCCTATTAGTCGCACTAACATTGCATCGTACTTATCACTGCAGCTGCTGCATCGGATCTGTTTTGATAGTTGAACAGTGTTGAGGGGAAAATTTCAACTTTGGTGCTACCTAAAAAAAAGAAAAAGACATTAACAAAATTTTTCGAATCTATTTTTCTAAATAACTGAGAGTCTTTTTTGCTACCGGCATTTGGTCAAACACGGTTAGAGATTAAAATGGCAGTCGAAAGATGACTTCTCATGCTTTCGTTTCGCACTTGAATTTATAATTGAAGTTCGGATTTAATTGCCAGGAAAAATGTTCTCGTCATCAAATTATGAATTAGTTAGAAGGTATGCGAACGTTATTATTATTCCATTTGCAAACCTGAAATTCAAAATTGGAACTAATTTAAAACTTTTTTATCGGCTGGATGAACCCAACCCAAGATGAAAACAAGTGTGAAATGGAAGCTTTTCGCATTTCAGTGAGAGCTATTTTTTGTAACAAACATCACTCAGGTTACCATACAAAAAGCCCCGCAAAAGCATATTCGCTTTCTGCTGCTTCTGTTTCCAGGTTAGGCGCAATTTAGCATAACCATTTGGAAAATTAGCATAATCTTTTGCAGCTTTCCTAGAAAATTTAGAAAGAGGTCTGGAAGCAATTTCTGTATGGAAGTGAAGTTGACGCAAAACAACTGGAAATGTATGAAAATGCTATGAGCTTTAAACCTAGCACATCGATGATCAAATTTGATAGCTCCCACGTGAACCCGTTCGGAGAAGAGGAAAAATAATCAATTCATTTTCCGCGCGTGATTCAGAGCAGCGAAAGGTCAATAATCATACTATTGCCATGTCGCTGAAACGACGCAAAACTCAAATCCGTTAACCTGATTACAAATGAGTTTGCAATGTTTTAATGATTTCTTCAGCGTCAATTCACTGTCATTTATTCTTGCTTTTATTCTCACTCACTCGTGAACTGTCACAATGAAAAGGAGTCGGCAAAATTATCACGTTCATTTGACTACGTGTTATTCGTAGGAGAAAAATTTATGGAATCAGTGTTTTGTTTAAATTAATATGTAACGAAAAACAATAAAAGCAGTGGAAATGGATTATGGTTTATGAATAAATTAAATAGAGTCAGCAGTGATTTCTGCTCGTTTTTGACATATCTAAGCTTGAACATGGAGTGAACAATCGGCTCTGACACGTGATTTGCCAAAATAATCGTTATTTGCGGGAACTGTTACTATTCGTAATCATTCAACGGTAGCTGAAGCGCATCGAGAGTTAAAAAGTTTTCTTACGGAAATGCAGCTTTAAGGGAAACGACGTGCCGTGATTGGTTTCGTCGCTTTATAAAACGTTAATTTCGAAGTTGACAACTGTCCGCGTGAAGGAAGGCCAATAACCTTCGGAGACGCTGAATTGGAAGAATGGTTCGATGAGGATCCATGTCAAACGCAGGAACAGCTTGCTTCGGTATTAGTAGTTACTTACCAAGCCATTTCTAACCGATTTCTTGCTTTGCGAATGATTCAGAAACAAGTAGCTTTTTTTGTAGGATTTGGACCACTGCGACCATTATTTCGATCTTTTGTGGTAACCAAAACAAGTACACAACAAGTAACTTTGGTTTCTGATGATTAAAAGCCAAGGGACGTTGAGCGTCGTTTTTTCGCCTGCAAATAAATGCTACGGTGGCTTTAAAGGAAGAATTTCGTTTATCACATCATGACGAGGGATGAAAAATGGATTTATATTGCAGCAACTCAAAGAAAAGAGAAGTCATGTAGATTGCTTGGTCGTTGGTACTCCACAAAAACGATCGCAATACGAGCATAGGCACCAAAAAGTGATTCAACTGCATGAAAACGCTCAGCCTAACACTGCAACTCGTTAGAACATACATAGAAAGGCTTGAGCGGGAAATTTTACCTCACTCGTCATATTCTCCATTGCGCTTTCCAATCATTACTTGTTCCGTTCGATGGTATATATGTCTGATAAATCAGCAGTTTTGCTCATGAGAAAACATTGAAAACGACTTGAATCATGAAAAGCATCGGGAGACGAGCATTTTTATCATAACGGTATTCGAGAGATGGGCAATATTTGTAATGATTCATAGACAATTTTTTTTTCATAAAGTTGCATTTTTGATAATAAGCTGAGCCACAATTACATAGATATATCTTGTGAAAATGTTCGTCTTCTTTTGGGTATTTGTTAGTTACTTTTTATTTTTTAGAAATATTAAAAATTTTGCCGAAGATTAACGCTTACTGTAATGTTTTTTGGGCGTCTAAACAGAACTCTTTACGAAGGCGTGCAATTTCATCAAAACTTTTATAAAATTTGATGATGTTGAAATACCATTTTTGAAGTTTTCTATTTTTTTCCAGCATTTCGAAACAAGCAGCTCAATCATGCTTTTGGTAGTTATGTTTGTTTTTATTGGGAAAAGGAATAGGAACAAATCAATACAATCGTCAAAATCTTCCGAAATTTCTCTGGTAATGTAAACAATTTAACAAAAAAAAATCGAAACAATATAACATAGTTCTTCAAACTTTTCTTACTTAAAAGTTTACCTGTGGGCTTGAGGACTTCAATCACTCTTACAGTTTTTTTAATTTGAAAAAAAAAAAAATAGTTAAGAAATAATGATTTGATATACAGTAGAAAACTATATAAAAGTACTGCACTCAAAATTTCCGTATTGTCGAGCACCCGTGGCACAGACAAGGTTTCTTTGCAAAATATTCCTTTTAGAAATGGAATGTAAATTTGGAGAACATTGAATAGGGAGGTAAGTTGACAAGTCAATGAATTTGCTACTTAAATCAATGACTATCACCTAGCAAAACGGGATTAGAAAAACAGAGGTCACTCTAAATACGGGTTGCGGTGTAGTGAGGATATGAATGCGGAAAAATATTGAAGAGAATGAATAGGAGAGAACAACGTAAAAAATAAAGTGTTTTCCTGCTATCATTAGCGAAACTGTTAACCATGTGACGCCCATACGGTATAAATAAACCGTTGCGTAATTCAGTCGAATATCAATTTGAGAACAACATTCGCATTGTTGTTTATCACATGACATAAAGAGTAGGGTGCCTATGGAAATCGGCTTTTCGAATTTCGTTTAGCCTCGAAAGTTTTATCTTCTTGAAAAAAAAATTTCCATACAAAATTACGGCTCAGTCGTACCTATTCCCCAAAACCAGGTACAGGCACCAAATTCCACTTCTACAGACAAACAGACATTCGATGCAACCTTTCCTTGAATAGTCTGGAATAAAATACCTTCCCGATAGTGTTGATACTAGACACCTTATTTCCCGTGGGAAAAACAATGACGGCCGCAGGACAGCGGAACAAGTAGGCAACAAAAAAAAGAGCAGCAATAAATTTTTCCTTTCTTGGTAACTTTACTATCAAAATCGGAAAAGAAAATGGTTTCTCTCTGTGGTTTCGTTAGCTTTAAGTGAATTTGTTCAATTAAACTAGATTGGTTGACAGACGTTTTTCTGGATAGTCGCTATTTTCTCCGCACGTACGGATACTTACATATCACTAGTCCTTGGGCAAAGGTCTTAACGATTAACTTTGCTTTCGCAATTGCTGGACTTTCTGGGAGTCAGGAAAATTTCGAGCTCGAAGACTTTCCAAGAAAACATAAAATAGTCAAGAAATTTCAATCAATACCGAACAAATTTCCTAGTCGCTCCGACCATTTAATATCCTCGGGAGGTACCAATACTGACAAGATAATGGTATCTTTTGATGTCACAGCACTCTTCCCGAGTGTCGCAGTGGGCTATACATCCCTTGGAAGATTAGCTTCTATACCAACGTTGTGATTTTACAGACAAACAATAGGAACAGCAATGGGAAAACCTCTTTCACCTTTCCTACGTGAATATTTTATGGCAAACTTGGAAAATTAACAAAAAGAAAAATGATTCCTCAATAGACTGTTGGTGGAGGTACGTGGATGATAATTTTGGTAGATATTCATAAATATGTTCGGTTTACTTTGGGAATTGTACAAAACAACAGGTTTCTCTTTTTGGATGTAGTTGTTGAGCATGAGCATGAGCATGAGCATGAGCATGATTGACCGCCCGCGGTTGCTACTCCGTTATTGCCAAATCAACTGTAATTACACAGAGAACCAACAGATGATGCTTGGGACTAACATTCATCGTCAATGTGTAAAAACTGGTGGCCTTAATCTTTATATGAGGCAATACCAGCGCCGGCCGCATCCGAATGCAGGTCAAAGAAGGAGTGTGTATAGGAATATGTTGACGTAATACTCGCTTTATTGGAAGCCGAGAACACCTCTGCACTTCCACGAGAAATCACTGGGATGTTGGAGAAAAGGGTAAGGTTTGCAGCAGGTTCGTTTTGGTAAACGATGCGCTGAGTTCGAGTACCGGGTTCATAATAACAAATATCGCGCGTACGAGTTCATTATACCTTCTACGGAAATCATAACGCGATCAATATGTTAGATGAAGTAACACCGCAAAAATAAAGTGCACGCGAGAATACCGGACCTATGACTCAATCAAGACCGACTCAAATATTTGAACATCTGTTTATGTAGTCATTATGCAACTACCGTAACGTGTCTCCCATTGATTGATCTCAGCTGACTACACAATGTTACGAAAGCTACGAGAGGTGAGTCCACGTTAACGCCCCGCGACTCCTATCACTTCTTCGTGGAGTGACCCTATTTATATAAAAAATTATAACACGTTTATAACCAATCTGTAGAAAATACGACCTCATGAAAGGTATCGACGCGAAGTTTCTAGATATTCGGTCACCCGGACATCTGTTTTTGAGCTTAGCAGGTCGACTAACGGCGTTTCTTGTATACTGGTCGTCTGTTCTTAAAAAGCGATTTTTTGATTTGAGACCGATTTAAAGCAGTAATAAACTAGAGAGTGTTGTTAGGGTCACGCACAGGTAAGTGTGGTACATTCTAGTGAAACGCAAAATGGTATACCACACTAAGTGGACGATTCGAACTAACATATCATAAAGTTGGGTTACTACATTTCGAAAACATTTATATGAGCAAAACTCTCCCGGACCGGAGACGCGTTTTACCAAAGCATTGTGCACGACCGCTCAATCCACGACTACCGACGAAGACGCTCGGGAGCACGATATTTCACGCCGATTCTCTATTAGCTGTCGATGCGAGTGTTGCCTATCAAATAGAAAAATTGGCAAAGTTTCATGCATCCAAAGCTCCAATAATTTGAAAAATGCAGATACGCAGATTGACCAAAATATATATCTTAAGTTTGTTGACAAAATGCCGAACTAGTCATTATTGGGACATAGTATACAAAAACCTCTGCTCAAAAACTAGAAAAATCGAAAAATTGAATCATAAGATTTCGACTTCGACAAGCAACAATGCACCATATTCCAAATTCCACAAACCACAACAGTACTCTCTGGGTGACGAGTTCAAGTAATGTTACGCGTAATGTTGGCTCATTATTAAGCTGAGCGATGGGGACCTTTTTGTCAAACGACATGCGTAAAAGCATATGTAATGTCGAACTCGTCTCCGCGGCGCATTCACACCCGGACTACAGTTTTGTCCTGTACTTTTTTTCACTTTCCGGACTATACTTTTTCTGTATCCGACTACACACTTTATCCTGGACTACACCCGAAAGAGACAGGGTGCAGTCTGAAAACACTAATAACAAAACAAATGCTCTCAAATGGAGTACTAAAAATATGACAGCTGAGTGTAGCGTCGCTTGCGTGTTCGTTTTCGAGCTGTAAAGTGTAGTCCAGGACGGTGTAGCACAGCCGCAGAAACGAGCTTGACACAACATTACAGTATTTCTAAACCCTTTACAAAACGCCAGAACAATTTTACCGTTTCGGAATCTTCATTTTACCGTTTCGGATCTGCGTCTATAAAAATTTAGCATGTTTAACAAAACTTTGCTATGGCGTAAAAATAATTATTCAAAAGCTAGTGAAGTCATAAATAGAAAAGGAATGACAATGGACATTAAAACATGGTCATCAGATATATTTCAGTTCAGAAATTCAAGACATTTTTAACATTGGGAAATATCGCGAAATAGATAAACAGTAATCGTGTGGTACACCTTTTCCAGCGGTGCATGAATGAATGACAGAGCAGTACGAAAATGCTACGCTGTGGTAGCACACATGAAACATGAATTCGGCATTAAATGACGAACAAATTCATCGCCAAAAACTCATACTATACTGCACACACTACAACACGAAATATAGAAAAAAACAATTTGATTCTTGTCGGTGAAAACTACTACCTTCGAGTCATTTATAAATAAACAAACATGTCTGTAAATGTATGCACTTATCTTAGTCATTGAATCAGCTTTCTGCAAACCAAACATGCCTCCGCTCGCACACAAACAAGTATAGGCATCTTGTTTCTATGGTTACAACTGCCGCTCTCTCAGTTTCTGCCTCTCAGCAGATCGTGCCGTCGGCGGAGAATATGCTTGCACACTACCGTATCAAAGGAAAGTCACCAACACAACACTGCGCTTTGAAAGCAGCCATTTGCTAGGCGACAAATTGGTAAAAAACGGCAATAAAACTTTGAATTTCCAGATCGTTTCACTTCCAAATCACTTTTAATACACTGTTATAACACTCGAAACACTTTCACCTACAATTACCACACGAAATTCACAATTTATCGTGCTATATATCACTATAAAACGCGATTACCACGGACGCAATAAATAAAGCGTCTACACACGTCGCCAGCGATGCCAGCTCCTTCTTCTCTTTTCAGATGTAGTTGTTGTATAAAAAGGGGAAACACCTAGCATTTCAAACCACTCCTTCCAACATAAAAAGGCTGTTTTGTACCATATGATCCACCGTATGGAATCTTCGCCTCTCAGTAAAAAAAGGAAAGTGAAATGAAATGGAAAATATTTTCGAAATTGGTTAATAGATTGAATATATTCAAAAGAAAAACCATTTATTTGTGATAATAGAAATGATTGTAAAACAGAATATCTTACAAAACAGTCAAACCGCCTAAAGAAGATGGGAAAAGAGTAGTTTCAGAATTCGATGTTGATTTTATACGTAAATTCTTAAAAAATAAAAATTAAAAAATATATTTTGTATAGATATTAACTACAGTAGTATAAATCTCCAGATTAAAACAGGATTGGACTCTACTATAGATACTATTACACGGTGACCACTCTGCCCAGAAAAACTAGAAAAGCGGGGGAAAAGCCGGGAAAGTTCATAGGAACGGTTGAATAGCTATAATCTTTCATTTTTTCCGGTTTGAGCTTTTGGAATGGCCTTTTTATTTCATCGACCAGTGTAATCAATGCAAATGAATTAAGGAAGAGATTTTAGGAATGATGGTTCACTGAAGTCCGAGGAATCCTCTGCATCATCCTCAAGTATCAATTGAAGAGGTTAGTGTTAGTGGGAAGGTACTGATCAGCAGGGTTTCTCCCCAATATGTGAAAAGAGCAGAGTGAATATGTTGTTTTTTTTTTGTTAGGGAATTAGAATTACGTTGTCCATTGATGTGAACTTTTGTAATAAAATATGTTATTTACTTCTTGTCCAGCATAAGCGCTACGTGTAACAATTTTTTGCTCTACACAGTAAAAAAAATTTACATTGCTTTAAATGCACATAAATGGAGCATTGGCAACCATGTAATATTCCGTGTGGCGTTATATTCACATGCAAAGTAAATGAATATATTGTGAATTTGCATGCATATTTATATTCGAAGCTTTAAGTTTATATCAATTAACGTACAAATTTACATGGCTTAAAACGACTCTGTATTGAGAAAATAGTTTACGTGACGTGTAATAATATAATAATAATATATAATATTTAGATTATTTCACTGTGTATGCTTAAGAGACACATAGTGGCAGCACTACAGGGGACTCTGTTGTGTAGTTATTAAGCGTAACGTTCTTTCGTGTGACCAGTTTATTATCTCTCTGGAGAGATATTTCAGATTTTCCCGCGGTGTTTTATTGCATGCTCCTCAGATACACGCGATTCGCTGCTCTCGTCAAGCAAGTGCGTCGTTTCGCTCACCAGTGTTAAAGCAGCTATTTTCGCAGTTAAACAAGAAAAGACTAGCCTGCTGAACAGAATCCACTGAGGATGGTGGTCTATATTTAACAAATGCGTGCACCCTATGAATATTTGACGGTCTCTAAGCCATTGGAAGACATTAAATTTGTAACGTTACAATCGCAGCATGCCTTTGCAAAATCGGAAAATCTTATTAATTCCCGCTACCACACCATCGTTAATCATCCGTTTCGCATGAAACCACGTGTTTCAATATGTTCACTAGGGTGGGACAAAAAATAAGTACTAGCTCCAATGCACTTTTCGTGTTCCTTATAAATCCTGTAACAACTGTGTAACTTTCAGATCGATCGGTGGAACCCCTGATTTGCGCCCGATTTTTGAAGTTTCCATACGATTTTATATGGGAAAATCCACTTTTTCAAAACTTATCCTCTAGAAATTTCCAGTTGGCTCCTAAAAATATACCAACACATGATATTTGTAGAAAATTTTCCTGGAAATAATTCTTCTGAAGACTGTAAGGCGCTACAAAATTTGTAGAAAAAGTTATTCACCTTAAACCAAGTCAGAACATGTTAAATTCACCAAGTCAGAACATGTCAAGGATTTGACGTAAGGTGAACACTCGCTCCAACAAAGGCTTCTTGCAATGGCCTCAGCCTATGCAGATGATGCGGGAGAGAATCTTATAAACAGAATTGAGTCTAATTAGCCTGCTGGCAAGTTGTCTTCGGTCCAAACTTTCAAGATGAGTCGATTGCACGCAACAGCTGCCCACTCTCGGCTTTGAAAAGCTCGACTGTTTTGTGTTTTTTTGGCTTTTTACAAGCTAGCCTGACCTTGTCCAAGCTTTTTCTAGCTCTCTCCTGTTCCATACGGCGGCTCTATTCTCTTCTCCATTCAACAACACCTCGAAATGTTGGTTGTGTGTATGGATCCTGCGGTCGTACTCAACACTTCTCGCACTGTATTGCTGAGATGCTCTGGTCTCAAAACGGTTCACCAATTCGTTCATCAACTTGCCGAATATGTATGCAGCAGCAACTCCGTCGACTGATCACCTTCTGCAAAGTATGTGCTACAGATTGGCATACCTCTGACTGCGGCGAAGTTCACCAGCCTTAGGCCATTCTCACTACTGGTAGCATGGAGGCTGTGTCTGTCAATAATATGAATGGTTGAGACTTCCACTTTTACTTTTCGTAGTTCCCTGGCTAAGATACCAACGCGTGCCGGTTTGAGTAGAGTTCTGAACCACTTTGAGGTCTTTTTCATGCCAACAAAAACGGCTTGTACTGCTGGTACGCTCTGCCTAGCTGTTTACCAACAAATGAGACTAAAAAAGGACATTTTCAAAATAAACAAAAAATTAAACACAAGAAAGGAACAATATATGAGTCATTCCATACGAAGTGACCACGAAAAAGCACAAACTTGGACACGACCATCACAGATTTTGCTCAATGTTGGGAGAATTATTCATCTACTGTCACTTTGGAAAAATCCCAAATTCCCCGCTCTGTGGGACCCCCCTGTTTTATTGCAAAGTCACGCATTTTTTGTTCAAAATCTCTTTTTTCTTTTTCTTACAATTCATAGATGTAAGATGTCCGAAACATACTGATAGATGATTTTTGAAGAAAATAAACCAAGGAATCCAGAAAAAATATAGGTTTTGACCGGAAGTGTTGCCAGATAAATTATTTTTGTATTTGAAAACTAAATTTACATTTTTCGGCAAATGCATTTTTTCAATATTTATAGACGTAAGACACCCGGAAATAGTGATAGCTAAATTTTGAAGAAAATAAACCAAGGAATCCAGAAAAAATTCTATTTTTGACCGGAAGTGTTGCCAGATAGATTATTTTTGTATTTCGAAACTCAATTCGCATTTTCCGCAAATGCAGCTAATTTTATTTTAAATTTGATGGTTTCAACGTATTTCTTGGAAAATTTTTCGTAAGAAACACTTATCACCCCGTGGTATTATGAGCCAATCTCGAGATATAGCATTTTTACGAAAGTAGTTCTGAATTTCGTAATTAATTTTTCGTAATAATGCTATATCTCAAGATTGGCTCATATAACCACAGAGTGGTAAATGCTTCTTACGTAAAATTTTCTGAGACACACGATGAAACCATCAAATTTAAAATAAAATTAGCTGCATTGGCCGGAAAATACAAATTTAATTTAAAAATACAATAATAATCTATCTGGCAACACTTACTTAAATTTTTCTGGATTCCTTGGTTTATTTTTCTCAAAATTCACCTATCACTATTTTTCGGGTGTCTTACGTCTATAAATTATAAAATAAAATAATTACGAAATTTACAACTTTTTTCGTAAAAACGTTATATCTCGAGATTGGCTCATATTACCTCGGGATGATAGTTGTTTCGTATGTAAAATTTTCCAAGAAACACGATGAAATTATCAAATTTAAAATCAAAATGGCTGCATTTGCCGAAAAATGTAAATTTAGTTTTCAAATAGAAATATAATTTATCTGGCAACACTTCCGATCAAAACTTATATTTTTTCTGGATTCCTTGGTTTATTTTCTTCAGAAATCATCTATCAGTATTTTTAGGACATCTAACGTCTATGAACTGTAAGAAAAAGAATAAAGAGATCTTTGACAAAAATTGCGCGACTTTGCAATAAACAGGGGGGTCCTGGAGAGCGGGGGGTATTCCAATCGACATCAAAATTGGAATTTTTCCAAAGAGACAGTAGATGAATAATTCCCCCAACTTTGTACAAAATCTGTGATGCTCGTGTCCGAGTGGCATGTACACTTCGTTTGGAATGACCATTTATAAAGAAAATCATGTTGAACTTAGTTTCAATTCAAAATCAGAATTCAAAATTACTATTGAATTGAAAAAACAGATTGAAATGAAAATAAATTGACGAAGGATAAAAATGAAAATGCAGCCCAGAAAATGAGTAGGAAAAACACTTGATCAAACATATACAACATTTTAAAGGCATTGCATCACGATTCGAGAATGTCGGCCGGAATAAATCAAATGTCAGCAGTTATTAGAACCCAACCAAAATCGAGTGGTTGTGCGGTTAAATTCACTGAATTTTGTTAATTTTTCTATGTACCAGATTTTCAATTTTCTTTTAAACTTATTTCCTTATTTTATTTGTCTGGTTATTCTTCGCCCCGCCTCGGCAATTTAATTTTTAAACAGAGCTCAACAGTTCCTTTCCGCAAATTTTCACGATATGTTTTTAAATTTTTCTTCCTTTCAGAATAAAATGTTGGTAAACTGCAATTATTTTTATTGTATATTTTGTTGGTTTCTTCCTTTAATAACACCACATCCGACACTATTTTTTCCAATTAAAAAAAATATCCAAACGATTAGCCTTTTGCAAACTAAGCAAGAACTGTTCTGGAAGCTTTCTAGTTTAACTACAATTCATGTCACATTTTTGCTTGGCTGTACACTAATAATTTTTCATAAAGTTTTATGTTCCCGTAGAACATTATGGCAATTTTATAACGCTTTTTATAGTTGTATCTATGGTCGCAATTATAATTCCTCTTATGCCAAAAAAGAACACGACTCAGCCTAAAAAGCTAATTTAGTAAAACAACTGACCGTTTGAAACAGCTAGATTCCTAATACTGTCAAAAAAACTGAAAACATAAACTGAGCACTGTCATACATTTCCAGTCCAGTATTCCGTAAGCATTCGGAATGCATTGCAATCGTATGATCTCTGTTCTATCCCATTCGTTACGCCGGAAACCAATCACATTTTTAGCAATAATCGAAATAAATCAAAAACCAGCTTACATATGCATAGGGTAAATGACCCAATAGTGGAGGAGCTAAGCACGAGTTATGCATGTTTAGCCATGTTTTGGCTAAGAAAAACGAATCTAGCCGGTCCGTTTCACTATTTTCTGTTGAAATGGGTTCTATTTGATAATTTTGCACCTTAAAATTGACTTTGAACCCGCTTGGAGGGTTTCAATTAACTAAAATAAGTTGCACGCTTTTGTTCCAATAGTTGCGGTAGAGTTCCTATAGTTGTGAATGGGTGTTCCTGTGGTTACGTAATATAAAACATTCGTGTTTGCTTGGTTAAATGAAGGTATTTGCCTCGCTTGAAGTGGTTTTTGATTGTTTTACTATTTACCATATTGTTTTTAATGGGTTGACAAGTCGGTTTGCAAGTAAATACAAAAATGCACGAAGACGGATTTTGCGCCAATTTGGTCAGATGTTGGCAAAATTCAGTGAGGGTATGTAGGTTTTATTAAAATAAAACAAATTTTGCGTACTTTTTATAAAATGTCTTTAGACTAATATTTGAATAGGGCTGAAATTGGCTGAAGAGAAAGACCAATGGCGCTCGTTTCGAAATATTCAGAAGAATTTTTTTTTTCGCAAATGGTGACTTCTCAACACTGGAAGTTAGAGTCTATTACCTCTGCTTCGTACCATGTTTGCGCTTACATTTTTGACGTTAGTGTTTACTAAAATTTACTAAAAATTTACTAAAAATTGAATAGTAATAAGTTACATCATTTAGGTATGTCCCCTAGTACCTGCTTGTCCCTTATACACACAAGTAGTCCCACATACATATGTTCTGATAAACGTAAATCAGAATTGCGAAACATTCCGCAACTATAAGAGCATCATTCTGTGCCGAACACGCATCAGTACTGGACGTGTTTGGTGATCGGTCCGATAGAGTATAAAACAAAAGACGTGTGAACAAGTGTTGGCATTGTTTGCCTGGTCGAGTGAAATAAATCCGGGTTCAAGGTCGTTCCTTTGTGCAACTGTTTCGCATCGTGACTGCCAGCTGGTGCGTAAGCCGATTTGGCTGCTGGCTGGATTGTGCTACAGCAGTGGACGAGACACAAACGAGGAAAAAGAAGAAGCCATCAGTGTCAGCGAGTCGTATCGCTGTGTGGAGTGATCTCACACCTGGCTCGCTGCTGGTGGCTGTTTGGTGCTGCTGTATTGGTGCTGCTGGCTGTAACGGCTGCTACTTCGAACGATCGGACAACCAACCTTACTGGAAGGGAGAAATAAAAAGGTACGTGTTCTTGTCAGCGCTAGTGCGCTAAACATAGCGCGATGGATGTAGATCCCTCGCCTCCCGCGCCACCATCCCCGAACCCCTCTGACCCTGACCCTTCTGTTACCCCCTCCCCTGTTCATTCTTCAGTCCCCCCTCGCCCCAGGCTTTACCCAGACGGAGCCCAGGGCAGCTATACTGTTTATTTTCGGCCAAAGGCAGGACCGAAATCGAAAAAGTTGAACCTCTTGCAGATTTCTAAAGACCTGACGAAGGAGTACAAGGGCGTGACCGAAATTTCCAAGGTCCGGCCTAACAAGCTCCGTGTCGTGGTCGGTAACCTGAAAGAGGCCAACGATATAGCTTGCTCTGAGCTCTTCACACGCGAGTATCGCGTTTACATACCCGCACGAGACGTGGAGATCGACGGTGTCATAACCGATTCGAGTCTGTCCGTCGAGTGTATACTGCAAAGTGCCAAAGGGTGCTTTAAGAACAAAACGTGTCCCGAAGTAAAGGTGCTCGACTGCAAGCAATTGCGGTCAGCATCGATCATCGGTGGCAAAACAGTATACACTCCGTCAGACTCGTTTCGAGTTACGTTCGCCGGGTCTGCACTACCAAGCCACGTCTCGATCCACCGGGTTCGTCTCCCTGTGAGGCTCTACGTGCCCCGTGTCATGAACTGCCTGAATTGCAAGCAGTTAGGCCATACAGCCGCCTACTGCTGCAATAAGGCACGTTGTGGCAAGTGTGGGGAGTCTCATGCGGAAGATTCTTGCAGTGTTAACGCTGAAAAGTGTATTCACTGCGGAGAAAATCTGCATGAGCTCTCGACATGTGCGGTGTACATGCAGCGCAGGGATAAAATAAAACGGTCTCTCAAAGAGCGTTCAAAGCGTTCCTACGCTGACATGCTGAAGAAGACCGTTACCACTTCTCCCGTTACTTCGAACCCCTTCGATCTGTTGCCCTCTGAGGAAACCGATTCTGACGATTCACCAGCGGGAGCATCTTACGCCAATCCTGGGGAGTCTAGAAAGAGGAAAAGTGTTTCCTCTCCTAAACTTCCCAGAAAAGGTCCTAAGATTTCTCAAAGTGAAATGAAGGTTACAAACAAACCAAACAGTGCTGCGGAAAAACCGAAGCAAACTCCTCCTGGGCTGGCAAATTTAAAGTCCCAGAAGGAGTTCCCAGCACTGCCAGGAACATCTAAAACCCCAGTTGCTCCTTTTACACTCCCAGTTGATGAAACAAACTCTGGATTAGTGAAATTTTCTGACATTGTGGACTGGATTTTTGAAACTTTCAATGTACCCGATCCAACTAAAATTTTTCTTACAGCATTCCTCCCAACAGTTAGATCATTTTTGAAGCAGTTGACTGCCCAATGGCCTCTCCTTGCAGCGATTGTATCCTTCGATGCCTAATTCAACTGCGTATATGAAGGATTCTATCTCTGTCTTACAGTGGAATTGTAGAAGTATTTTACCAAAAATTGATTCGTTTAAAGTTTTGATAAATAAAAACAAATGCGATGCATTTTCCCTTTGTGAAACTTGGCTTACTTCGAATATTGATCTCAACTTCCATGATTTTAATATTATTCGCCTTGATCGAGACACCCCATATGGAGGAGTACTTTTAGGGATTAAAAAGTGCTATTCTTTCTATCGTATTAACCTCCCCTCGATTCCAGGCATCGAAGTTGTCGCATGTCAAATGACAATACAAGGTAAAGAGCTTTGTATTGCCTCAATATATATTCCCCCCAGAGCACAGGTTGGGCAACGGCTGCTCTTTGATTTAATAGAACTTCTTCCCTCGCCACGTTTGATTTTGGGAGACTTCAACTCTCATGGCGTGGCTTGGGGTTCCCCATACAATGATAACCGCTCCTCTTTAATCTATAACCTTTGCGATGACTTCGACATGACTATTTTAAACAACGGTGAAATGACACGTATCCCGAAACCTCCAGCGCGCCCAAGCGCTTTGGATCTATCCTTATGTTCGACGTCGCTACGGTTGGATTGCACATGGAAGGTAATCCTCGATCCTCACGGTAGCGACCATCTGCCTATTCTTATTTCAATTACTAACGGGTCAACTCGCATGCGACCAATTGACATTCCGTATGACCTCACACGAAATGTCGATTGGAAGTTATACGAGGAAATGATTTCAAAAGCGGTCGAGTCGATTCAACATCATTCACCACTTGAAGAATACAACCTCCTCGCGGGCTTGATTCTCGACGCCGCGTTGCAAGCCCAAACGAAGAAATATCCCGGCGTAACGATCAAAGAACGGCCTCCCACTCCGTGGTGGGACCAAGAGTGCTCCGATGTCTACACGCAAAGATCCGACGCGTTTAAGGCCTACCAGACGGGAGGTATACCTGGCGACTATTTACGGTATTCGGAGCTTGATACCAAGCTTAAAAGCTTGGCTAAAGCAAAGAAACGTGGATATTGGCGTCGGTTCGTGAACGAGACGTCGAGGGAGACATCGATGAGCACTCTTTGGAACACAGCCCGAAGAATGCGGAATCGCGTAACGGTCAACGAAAGCGAGGAGTCTTCAAGTAGGTGGATATTTGATTTTGCCAGGAAAGTATGTCCGGACTCTGTTCCTGAGCAAAATATTGTTCGCGATGCGTCTCCGGGCCACGACGCGATAGAATCACCTTTTACGATGGCAGAACTTTCAGTTGCCCTCCTGTCCTGTAACAATAACGCGCCTGGATTAGATAGAATCAAATTCAACTTGTTGAAGAATCTACCCGGCAATGCCAAGAGGCGCTTGTTGAACTTGTTCAATAAGTTCCTGGAGCAAAACATTGTACCGCAGGATTGGAGGCAAGTGAAGGTGATCGCCATCCAAAAACCAGGGAAACCAGCTTCTGATCACAACTCTTATAGGCCGATTGCAATGCTATCCTGTATCCGGAAATTGATGGAAAAAATGATACTCCGTCGTTTAGACCACTGGGTCGAATCAAATGGTCTACTATCAGAAACTCAATTTGGCTTCCGCCGTGCCAAAGGGACGAATGATTGTCTTGTGTTGCTTTCAACAGATATTCAGCTGGCGTATGCTCGTAAAGAACAAATGGCGTCTGCGTTCTTGGACATTAAGGGGGCTTTTGATTCCGTTTCTATTGACATTCTTTCAGGTAAACTTCACCGACAAGGATTTTCTCCATTTTTGAACAATTTTTTGCACAATTTGTTGTCCGAAAAGCACATGCATTTTACGCATGGCGATTTGGCAACTTTTCGCATTAGCTACATGGGTCTTCCCCAGGGCTCATGTTTAAGCCCCCTTCTTTACAACTTTTATGTAAATGACATCGACGAATGTCTGGCAAATTCATGCACGATAAGACAACTTGCAGACGACAGTGTAATCTCTGTTACAGGAGCCAAAGCTGCCGATTTGCAAGGACCATTGCAAGATACCTTGGACAATTTGTCTGCTTGGGCTTTACAGCTAGGTATCGAATTCTCTCCGGAGAAGACTGAGATAGTAGTTTTTTCTAGGAAGCATGAACCTGCTCAGCTTCAAACACAATTAATGGGTAAAACGATTTCTCAGGTTTTGGTACACAAATATCTTGGTGTCTGGTTCGACTCTAAAGGCACCTGGGGTTGTCACGTGAGGTATCTGATGAAAAAATGTCAACAAAGAGTGAATTTTCTTCGTACAATAACCGGACAATGGTGGGGAGCCCATCCAGGAGACCTTATAAGGCTTTACCAAACAACGATATTGTCTGTTATTGAATACGGGTGTTTCTGCTTCCGCTCCGCAGCAAACACACATTTGATCAAACTGGAGCGAATACAATATCGTTGTTTGCGTATCGCCTTAGGTTGCATGCAGTCGACCCATACGATGAGTTTGGAGGTTTTAGCTGGAGTACTACCATTGAAAAACCGCTTCTGGAGCCTGTCTTCTCGTATTCTAATCAAATGTGAGGTCTTGAACCGTCCCGTGATTGAAAATTTTGAAAGGTTAATCGAACTTAATTCTCAAACCCGTTTTATGACATTGTATTTCAATCACATGTCCCAAAATATTAACCCTTCTTCGAATATTCCAAATCGTGTCGACTTATCAAATACTTCTGATTCTACTGTGTTTTTCGATACATCCATGATAGAAGAAACTCGTGGAATCCCGGATCATTTACGCGTGCAGCAGATCCCTAAAATTTTTTCCAATAAATATCGAAACATCAACTGCGACAATATGTACTACACTGACGGATCACTTCTTGATGGGTCCACTGGCTTCGGTATCTTCAATAACAATTTAACCGTCTCCCATAAGCTCGATAATCCTGCTTCTGTTTACGTCGCAGAATTAGCTGCAATTCAGTACACCCTAGGGATTATCGAAAAAATGCCCACGGACCATTATTTCATCTTTACGGACAGTCTCAGTTCCATTGAGGCTCTCCGATCGATGAAAGATGTTAAGCACTCTCCGTATTTCCTGGGGAAAATACGGGAACATCTGAGTGCTTTATCCGAAAAATCTACTCAGATTACCTTAGCGTGGGTCCCTTCTCACTGCTCGATACCGGGTAATGAGAAAGCGGACTCTTTAGCTAAGGTGGGCGCAACAAACGGTGATATTTATGAAAGACCAATTGCCTTTAATGAATTTTTCGCACTTGTACGTCAGAATACGATCATCAGTTGGCAAAATGCTTGGACCAGAGGGGAATTGGGAAGGTGGTTACATTCCATAATCCCCAAAGTATCGACGAACCCGTGGTTCAAGGGGTTGGATGTAGGTCGGGATTTCATTTGCGTGATGTCCCGGCTTATGTCCAATCACTATAGATTTGACGCGCTCCTCCGTCGTGTTGGGCTCGGGGAAAGTGGTATCTGTGCCTGTGGTGAAGGTTATCACGACATAGAGCATGTGGTTTGGTCATGCCCTGTACACCGTGACGCCAGGTCTAAATTAATAGCTTCCCTGCAGGCCGAGGGTAGACAGCCGGCTGTTCCTGTTCGTGATGTCTTGGCGAGCCGCGACCTATCCTACATGTCCCTTATATACGTTTTCCTGAAATCCATCCACGCCCCAGTCTAGTCCCGTTCCCCTCCGTCTACACCCAACAAAACGACAAGAACACGTTTGAACCTTAAGCACAAAACCAGCAACCAGACCCCGCACAACAGAACCAGGACCCAAGGACTACGAGCCTCTGTCCCAACTCACGACATCGTGGCTCAGCAGAACGAATCCATACATGCCATTCGACGACTATCAGACGACCATTGAACAACAAAACACTGATTGGAAATCCCATGCTAGTTTTAAGTTAGACTTAATTTCAGCTCGTAGTCGGCAGCGAGGATAAAAAATTTGCTTTAGTTTTTAAGTCATCAGATATAATTGGCGCCGTTAAACATTAAATTGTATTTGTGCCGTGTCAAATAAATGTTATGTGAAGAAAAAAAAAAAAAAACTATAAGAGCATAGTGTATCCTGTGGTCCAATAGTGGAGGAAGTAATTTATAAATAATATGATCATCTATTAACGAACTTCACCTGTGCAACAGTTTCCATAATAAACTGTTATCTGGGAAAATAATTATATGAGTAATAATCGTACTAAAACCACACACATATCTTAAAACAATCGTGAACAAAATAAGAAAATGGGTAGTGAGTGGTGCCTTCCGGGTAAGTTTCTGAAAAATACAGTATTCTTCAGTAATTTGGATATTTTCAGTATATATTGTTGTAGTAACATATGTACTTATGTCTAATCTATAATTTCTTCAACATGTAACATAAGCAATTCGGTTCTAATTAGTTTAAACGATGAATTTAAAAGCGATGCCGCAACTATTGGTGCTACCACAACTATTGGATCATCTACCCTATTTGAAAAAGGAACCCCCCTGGCAGTCAAAACTATCCAAAGCTTCGTCGTTTTGTTTCCCAAATTCGTTACCAGAATCGAGCCAAAATTGAATTGATATTCGATTGACAGCCAACAGAAATGCATTTTCCAACACTCGAGTACAGGAGCTTCTCTCGTTTCGGTGTTGGACAGAAGATGAAGTGAACCCCCATTTTGAATTTGCTTGATGCTCGGACTCAGCAGCAGCAACTGCAGTAATGGTATTTCGTTCGTATTTCGCCAAACGATGATGATTGACTGGATGAATGATTATGAAAGCAATTTTCACTGTATGATATTCGAATCGTCGGTTGGCAGTAAAAAAATTCTGCCACACAAATAGATTTAAAATTCGGTAGACAGTAATGGTCGAAGCTTTTCATCAAAATGAAAAACCCGAACCAGTTTGCTGACATCTGTCGAATATAGGTAGGTATATAGTCGCTTCCAATAGATACGTTATCAGATTGGGTTGCGTGAGTTCATTCGGCAGCTCGTAAATGGCCATCACATCATTGGATCACTGTCTCTATACGGATAGATTGTGAACTGGTTGGATAAACAGTCGGCAAACTTCTCTGATCAGGGCAATGAAATCGTACGATAACTTAGACTTGATAGAGTCCATACATTTGACCGTCACGCTCGATGCCAAAGTTGGTGAGACTGTTTATCTCGTTAAAATAAATGAGGAAACATATTTTTTCTGATGAAATTCCGCCATGCAATAGCAACTGTGCGTGCTTTGTTCAGGATTTTTACCATCTTTCCCGAACTGTTTTGAGGGGAGTATAATTTCTCAATTCGTAACTTGCAGTTATTTCGGTTCGAAGCAACAACAGTTTTAACTTAATTAATCTTGTTCTCTCCCCCGACAGGGTCTACGCATTGCTGCCATTAGTGGCGTCCTTGGAACCTGCCTGGGCGCTTGGATAAAATGCTTCTCCGTGCGGCCCGATCTGTTTTGGGTGGGCTTCATCGGCCAATCCATTGTGGCCGCCTCGCAAGTGTTCATCCTCTCGCTACCGGCCAAGGTGGCTGCGGTGTGGTTCGGCCCGGACCAGGTCTCTTCCGCGTGCAGTATTGGTGTGTTTGGAAATCAGGTAAGTGATTTCATCGTCGAAAATAGCTTGCCTGGCAGTTTCCGCCGGTGCAAGCAAACCCGGGGGGGTCAGCAGGCACCGGCATTGCATCGATAAACAAGCGGCAACATCACGGCGAACGTGGTCGAATGTGATTTATGGTCGTTGTTTTGAATATGCCATCTGATACCAATGACACTGATTGTCCTATTAAATGTTTCGTATTGATTAATGGTGTTTAGAACATTCAAATTTCCATGAAAAACACAGCCGTTGATTTAGGGGAAACTGGCGGTCTATTCTAACTGTGTTTTTGATATCATTAATACCATAATTTTGATATATGTTTTGTATTTACAAGCACATGGATTTAATTTCTCAGTATTTTTTCTTCAAACTAGAAAAAACAACTTTTAATTTGATCCCATAGGATCGAAAATTGATCAACTGGTTCAGAAAAAAATTCAAGATAAAAAATATATCTAATAAAATTGTTTTTGGAACTGGTCACCCTAAGTACTTTAATTGTGCTCAAAATTGCAGAGATTAATCTTCTCGGAAGACCTTTCCAAAATAAAAAATCACAGGAGGGTTGTGTGCAAAGCCACGACCGCAAGATGAAGTAGAATACTTTTACAAGAGAGATAACCCGGCTGCTTGCGTGTCAGTCATTTTTCCTAGTAAATAAATGTTGACCGCTCATTGGTAGTATTCTGTGCAAATAAAGTTGAAGTACTACTCAATTTCAGTTTGCACATATAAATACGACCTCACTGAACAGGAAAAGTACAAACTCTTTGCGGCGCAAACAAGTTTCAACAGTCAGAGTATATCGTCAGTTGAATTCAATACTGGCACAACTCAAAATTCAGAGTTTCGAAAAAAACGCGTTCGAAAATTTGCGTCAAAAATTTCTTTTTTCATTTTCGTGAAAAATCCCACTATGAAACTTCCCATTTTTATTGAACTTGTTTGGGTATATCATGTGCATGTAATGAGCAAGTTATAAGAATTGTAACCTCATTTTTCGGTCTTTTTAGGAGTATTTTAGATTTGTGCAATAAAGGCACATCTACTCATATATCTGGAAATATTGTGAATTTTGAAACAAGTCTTTGTGAGATGAAACTTTATAGTACCGTCATCCGGGGTGAGATTGTGCCAAAAAATGATGCTTTTTTGATCTTAAGCTTCTAACGCACACATTTAAACAAAGAATTCGATCCAAAATACACCAATGCATCCTAGAATGTTTTGTTATCAACTACAACAAATATGGTTGAGTTACAATAAACTATAATTTTGCTAAAAATACATGAACTTTGGCTCAATCTCACCCCTTCTATGGGGTGAGATTGTGCCAAAAACAAAAAGTTGAATTTAATACCTGTTAAATGAACAGTAGTGTGTCTACGAATAATCCACATGACTAACATGATAAAACAGTAAGTATAGGGACGACCATAAACAACGCGGACTATTGAGGGGCTTTAGGGGGTTGATCAGAAACTATACACCATATGAATTATATAAAAATGTATGGCTAGATCAAATTGATGCATAGAGTAATTAGTTATGAGAACGTGGCTTATAGACAGTCTCTATACACATAGTGGCGTCTCCAGGTAGCCTAAAAAGGGGAAACGTTAGGACATGAAGTTTGAGAAGACTTTTCGTTTTAATTATTATGTGTCATTGACAACTGTATATTCCATTGGAGATCTTAATACCTCTGGAAACGTACCCACAACCCTCCTTCTTTTCTTAAAAGTCATCAGTTTATATAGAATTGGTGTACAAAATTTTGTTACATTCCATAAGTAATATCAATCATTGAAAATTTCCATCTAACAATTGAGAACATTAAGCTTTTCAAGCTTTTAGTCATTATTTCAAAGAATACCATAGCTAGACAACATACCTTATGCTGTGGGGACAAAAAACATACCCTATGTAAACAATGCAAGTGTTTTGATGTAAACTGATATAATTTTGTCGTGAATGTGAATTCCGCACACTGTGCCGTTCAATATAGCTTGGCACAATTTCACCCCAAAAGGGCTCGTTTGGAAAACATTATTTTCTGAGCCGGCACAGGTTCAATGCATAATATTTCCTCAACACATTGGAGACGACATCCTAACGTACCAACTGAGCAGTAAGTTCTTGTGATTTTTTGATCGGGTTGGTTTTCCTGGGACATTTTTGGATAACGTTATTTGCGCATGTTTTTCACCCTGTACTTTGAAACATTCTTTAAGCGAAACAGTTCACTGATATTATCTATATTCCATTTTAAGTTGTGAATAAATATGTCATGTTTCATAAAGTATTGAATTTAAGGTATTAGGTTTTGTAAATCTCAAGTAATTTAACATACAAACATTTCCCGTTTTGGCTCAATCTCACCCCCGTGGCTTAATCTCACTCCGGCAGACGGTATTTAGCATCGTTTGCCATCAATAACTCAAAACTGCAAAATTTTGAGTTGTGCCAGTATTGAATTCAACTGGCGATATGTACATGTGATTTCAAATTAAGATAGTTAACTTTTGGTTAAAGCTCAGAGCAAGAAAATATTAAATCTTCAATTCATTTGTTTCGTTGTCCTAAAAAGGACAGTTAGTTGTTTAATTTAAAATCAGATATGACGCTGATTGCATCTCTGTGTTACGCCGATAGCCGATTAACCTACGGCCGGGCGAATCGGTTCGCGCCGCTTTTCGCGTTTAGCCTGGCAGAGGCTCAATGCGCGCGGCCAACACAATAGAAAGGTGTTTTCACATTGTCTACGCTGCTATTGTCTGTTATTGCTGAGTGCTGATATCTGCTGCTACTGCTGTCAACGTTGTGGACGGTCCATCCAGCTCACCTTCCGACTAATGAATGTAGCTAGTTTTCTCAGAAACACTCTTTTATAGCCGAAGGGCGCTACGAAATAGGCCACGCCTTTCTGTTCAGTTTTACCATTTCCTAATGTTCTTTAAAGGAATTATTCCACAATTCGCATTTGATTTTTGTATCCAGCGAATAAACAACGACAGTGCTCTCACACACGCAACGGTTTTAACCCGTATCTTATTGCGGTTTGTAACATCAAGCGATTTCGTTTGCTCGCTGTTGCGTGTTGCATCATGTTGCAACTTGGCAGCTGGGAGACGACGAAATTCTGTTAATGCTGATTGATTGCATCGACTTTATATTAGCTCTGCATAGTCGAACTAACTGTCTTTGTGAATCCGGTCTAACAGGGCAGTTTGCTATTCAAAGTCGGTTATGCTGATCGCAGCCTTTGCGCTGCCCCTACAGTGGGGGGTTTACTAAATAAAGTAAAAATTAGACAACTACAACAGAATTTGATTGCATCCCGCACAGAATGTCTGCTTGTGTTGACGCCAGAAAATTATTAACCTTCAATTATTTGTTTATTTGCCTTGAAAAAGGCATTTTGCGGTTCAAAATGGGTTGCTGATCACAACCTTTGAGCTGCCCTAACAGTGGAGGAATTAAGATACACGGACAACATGCACTGTGGAAGCTATTTCACATTCAGTAAATTAGACGGGTGCGACAAATTTAAATTGCTAGGATCCAACACAAAATCTTGCTTGCGTTGTCAAAAATTATTAACTTTCAATGACCTTGTTTATTTGCCTTGAAAAAGGCATTTTGATTTCCAAAATTGGATTTCCTGATGGCAATCTTCATGCTGCCCCAACACGGGGGGAATAATATCAGTCTGGCGACACACGCTGAGAAGAACCGCGCTGCTCCTGAGACGTATTGACCAACCACAGGGCTAGTGCTGCTGCTAAGGAAGGACGACTGCTGTTGTCGCTGTCTAGAACTATTATGAGCGGCTTCGGCTGAATCAGGCTCTTATATAGGCCAAATAGTATGTTTTCACTTGCAAGGTATATGATTCTGTCGACCGTGCTTGGGAAGCAATCATATAACGACCAATCAGAGGTCGAATTTTTCGTTTTGACAAGGCTTGACTATTTTCAATAGTACAATAGTGTGAATAATAAAATTGCAATTATCTTATATTGGGAAGAATCTTAGAAGATTTTCCAATCTATTGCTGCAAGAACGAAGGAAATCCATCGAATACTAACCGATTTATTAGCATTTGAAATTGGACATATTTTTCACTTTTTTCGGTTTTAGATTTTCATTTCACATCCCTATGTAGCCGAACTTCCTGAGAGAAGTATTCTACTTCAAAATGAAAAATAAAGAAATATCCAATATAAAAAATGTCGAGAATGTCAAAAATATCAAATGTGCTTTAATCAACTTCTAACCACGTGTTATAACTACTTCAAAGTTTCAATGACGCAGATACACAATAAAAAGTTATCCCATTTTTCCGTCGACCGCTTGTTAGTGCGTCTAACCAGCAAACGCGCAATCGAACAGACATTTGAATAAATTTAAACATTACCCCAGCCGTTTAGTATATTGTCTAAAAGCCGCATCTGTTAAAACGACAACTCCGTGCTCATTTAAGTAACACTGAGCCATGCCATCTAGAGACCTTTCCCATCACCGCTGTCTGTACTGAGAACAGCGAAAGCTTAGCGGTTGTTCTTCCGTGCTTTCCTTCCTCGTAAGCATCTTCTCTTATCCAACACTGCAATCACCCACAAGTCACCGTCAAAAAGTGCCGCCCTTCAGAAATCAACCCTCTCGTAAATCCATCCGGCATCGTTTATGCTAGAGAAAGTCTCAACCTCAGCGCAATTCCCACGAAACCATGTTCCTGTCTTATTACTAGCGGAAATAAATTTCACCGAAGCGTAACGGAATGGGAAACTTGCGGTTCAGCACAAAAACAAACTTCCACCCAAGATATGAGCGACTTCGTACTCGGAAACATACAGCCTGAAGCACATCATCCGGACGGAGGTCATGCTTGCGTAAATCTTATTCCACTTGGCAATCACAACCCAAAGGGAAAGGATAAGAAATCCTAGAGCGTCTCATTTGACTATTGGCTGTCTATCCAACATTTGTGATTCAAGTTTGCAACCAAATTTCATCGCTGGATGGTTAAGATCACAGGGAAAAAAGTAACCAACTTTTTATTAGTTTCATGTTGGAAATTCTAAAAACAAGAAAAATTAGCCACATAAAAAAGTTCCGACGTTTATGTAAATCTGAGTGGCGGGTGGGATCGGTATTGCGATTTCATGCAAATGATTTGGCATCGTAATGGAATAATAGTATAATACTCCTGTGCATTATTCTGATTCGCTTTTTCTTTTCCCCTGCCGGTGCGATTTCATCAACATCGTCAAAATGAAACATCAATTCTGCCATTTATTTTTGTCACAAAATTTATTGATTTAATTAAGGCTTTATTGTCGTACTTTCAGTTCATTTTCCTCTTCTCAATCAACGCGAGACAAAGTGGAATTGTGGAATGCCATCAATTTATTATGGTTTATATTGTGAGCGAAGAAAATCGATTGGACACTTGAGTCGCTTGTACAGTATTTTCCTCAATTTTTTTTCAACTGAAACGCGAGAAAAAAGGTATCAGAAAATTAAATTTCCAACACTTTACTCCTGGGGGAAAGTAAAGAAGAGCAGCCGAGTACCTAATGGGCCAACGAATCAACGCCTGTTTACCGATGCTGGTGTGCGGTTGCATATTTTAGCATATATTTCCACTGCGAATCTTTTCCGGCCACGTGAAAATCTGCTGCATTCGGTTTTAAAGTGGTGTGGACGAGATCCTGTCTTTTAACCTTTTGTTTGCTCAGCTACCGAAGCGATGTCATGTGTGCATTTGTGGTTCTACCGGGCGCCCGCCGGTAGAACAATGGGGAAGTGCAAAGCGAACGAAAATGCGGTTACCATATGCAAATCAAAATAATCTGAGTGGAGAAGGATACGTTCCGTCTAATGAGTCTAGGTTGGAAGTGTCTTACCGCACTCTGTTGAGTTTCTTTTCAATGTCAAGGTTCAAGCGGTAGTTAAGGCGCTTCAGTCTACAACTTTAGTTCTTTAATGGTATCTCAGTCAATGATAAAGCTGACAACTATTTTCTATGGAAATGCGATGGGATCTGCAACTGACACTTGCAAGCAACATATGTGTAAGAACACAAAAGAGGTAGACAGAATCTTTGCAAGGCATTCATTTTATGTTGTTGTGCATTGGATGACAAAAAACAATTGTGGAAACAAGCAAGCTCGAGAAATGGTGGAGACCGACCTGAACATCATAAACGGTACAAAAAGAGTGGCTCGGTTAGAAACCACAGTTGTGGAAATTAAAAATAGGATATTTGTTCCGTTATTTATCTGATTAAGGAGATCGTACGGATTAAACAACATACTTGCACAAAATTACTGAAAAATAAATAAAATTCGCTTACCTGCTCCAATTGCTGAAACTTATTTGATATTCTTTAAAGCAAACCAATTTACTCTACATTCCCAAGTTAATACTCCATATTCCATAACATTGTGGTAGGTTACCTAGGTTACCCAGGATACCGACGTTGTATGTAAACATACCGCTGGAGTACTGTCGAGTTCAATATTTCTTGTTTGCTGTTCAAAAACAATGAGATGTGAGTGTTTAATGTGTACTGTTCAGAAATTACATTAATAAAAAATAGCATAAGAAATTACATGCAGTGTTTTATGGCATAATTTGTGTCAAAAATGCGTGAATAATTCAGCATTTTCATCATGAAATTTTTCGTATTGATAAATATTGTTTTGCCAACCTTCCATTACACTGGTGAACACAGGTTTTGTTTTTGAGCTTATGCCGAAAAAAATGAAATTAAAGAGAGCTTTTTAGCCATTCTTGTGATTTTTTGTGCCCTTAACAAAATTAACTTTTTCAGAGACTTAAATGAGTTTGCCCGTTAAGCAAACGTAGAAGCAACGAACCCGACGAGCAACTACTCTGCGGCCTTTGGACGCACTTCTACATTTACCTGCAGCACCAAAAAAGCTGTAATCTTTTCTGGGTAGGTAGCTTTTTTCGTTTTTGTCGATCAGTGTTGACTTCAACGCAATGAAAACAAATGCGAATACATTCAATTGTTTTCATTTAGGACTTGTATAAATTCATGTCATGTTCCCGTATCTCGATACTGGAGGGACCACCGAGTTACTAAGAACGATCGTGCAGAAACTCTGGAGTAGGGCATAAAGCATGATGATTACACGTGTAACAGCAAACTAACATTCTCAAATAGAAGAACTGAGAGCAAATAGGACGGGTTATTTTATCTGCATTAGGGTGAGGCAAAGAAATCTCCAGAACCAAAGTTTTTTTTTTCGGGGCACCAAACAACCTCAAACTTACCGGAAGTCGATTCGTTTTGTCTTCGCTCGGCGCATTGCATTGGAAGTTGATATGAACATTTGTATGTAGCAAATTTTTTTTTTCTTTTTCTTTCTAGAGAGCTCATCAATGCTTTAAAAATGCACTCCAGTGTGTCCAAGCATAGTATTTTAGATGCTTAAAAATTTGCCGAAGACACTGAAGAGCTAGGATGTTCTTTGAAAAATGCTATAGCTGGTAAAAGTTGAGTACCGTCAGCAGGGGTGAGATTTTTAGAAATTTGAAAAAATTGTATGTAATTGTGTACAAAACTCCCCTATGGGTCGATTTTAAAGAGATATAACCACAGTGTCTTCAGTAAAATTTTTCCACATAAGATAACCTACAACTTTGATAAAGACTTAACTTTGATACGACGAGTAATAAAAAAATAAAGTTTTCATTTTCTCTTAGACATCATACACTAATAACGTAACGCTAAAAACCTAGATTTCAGACTCCCTTCCTCCCTAAGTAACGATATGTAACGTTCGATATGACTCTCCCCCTATTATTACGTAATGCTGAACAACCTGCCCCCCTCCAAATTTACAATTTGAGCAAACATCACTGTTACGTAACGGTCTCAACTAATAATTCGACCACCCAATCTCCTACAACAATCGCTTCGAGTAGTGGGCCGACGTTAAATCCGGCCAGAACATCGCATCTTTGCCCCTATATTATTTCTTGAGGAACGACGCAACTTCGACTTAGTACTATAAACTTCCGAACGAAAAAAGTGCGCCTTTGACATCCCCTTCTCGCTGCTGTCAGCCACAGCAGTACCTTCTTGGGGAACTTGGTGTGTGGAATAAACTCCATCTCGGAGCTTACGTTCTTCGTAGTGGAAGTAATATACGAAGTGCTCTGCCAGTCGTTGCCATCCATCACCACGCGATTCATCGGGAAAATCCACTTGATCCACGCTGCCACTGCGTCAGTCAGTCAGTCGACGGGGCTTCCGCTTCCTTCATGTTTCCCAGATACTTTTCACTGTTTGGCCGGTTGTACTGACCTCCCGGCCAAGCGCACGCAACGATGCAGCTCCGCGTTTTCTCTTCCGTATCCTTTGGAGCTTCTTGTTGTTCAGGGTCGCCGACCGTCCGGAACCGGGCTTTCTTTCGATGCTCTGATTGTTGTCCAATAGTGTCAAGATGAAGACGCCCACAAAGTGCAAGATGTCCGTTTTCGACGCGACGGGGTACCGTTCTTTGAATGCTCACGCTCATTGAACGGAATAGCTTCACTGTTTCCGCTATCACGGTTAGAGTTCGACTGATAGAGCTATCCATTTTTTTTTTGCTTACTCATGGGTTGCTACACCCAACGCAAACGGGGAACATTTTATTACTTTAGGGCAATTTTTTATTACTTATTGTGTCTTATGACTGCGCATTATACACAAAGAGTAACAACGAAAAAGTAATAAAAATTATGACGCCCACGCGCTTGTATGTGTTTCTGGAGGAGAACATACAGCCAAGCACCCACCGCATTGCATGTGTTAGCAAGACTTCACTCGCTGCATTTGTATTGATGCAACGATCAGGTTCATTTTTGTCCCCTTCATCCACACATAATCAGAATCTCAACCGACAACCTCAAATGTCTAATTAGAAACACTTTCGTTTCGTCCCCCAGTGTTTACTTGAAATGGAAATATGTAATACTGTCTGACCAGAGTTGCCGAAGTTGCGAATATTGTCTGGATAGGCACGAGTATTGTATTTTCAAACAGGTGCAAATGAGTTTCCATGAACCAATGAGTATGTGTTTTAGATATCTTGCAGGAAAGCGAATGTTTTTGTTTTTCTCTAACGCAGTTTAAAGATCGTAATGTCATTTCAAGACGCATTTCAAGTCTTTGAAATCATCAACGTTTGCATACTCTATGACGGGGAAAATGCTGCTTGCAGCTCTTGACATATTTTTTCTCTACTCCGTATGCGAACTAATACACGCACACCGGATGAACTGGAGATTGAAGAAACTTGTAACATGTGCGACATATGCGACGGTGTGTGATTTTTTTTGCTTGAGATGGAAAGGGAGCTGTTTTCGACAGAAAAAATCTTGCATGTGGTTAAAACGACCATTATTAGATAGTCCCGTAACACGTGCTAAATATATGGCAGTATGTGTTGTTACTTGACTGGGGGAATTTTATTGCCTTTTAAGTAATAGGTTTGTTACCCAAAAGGGAATTTTGCGCTATTGCTTCTAAAGTAATGAGGAAAAGTTTTGCGTGTACGATTGATGCTGCATGGATAGTTACAACCGATGAAAAATTGACAATCTTTGTCCATTTTTTCCAATGCAAACGTTACACTTCTCTCCGAATGATGGAACACCTTAACAAAGGCGGTTATTAGTTTGACTTTACAGCAGCAATACGAACTCCTGCAATATGCAATGCGCAACAACATAGCAACAGGAAAAGAAAAAAATCGCTTGTCATTTCACACCGCAACACAGCACGATTTGTATTATTGTTACGTGTATGTGAGATCAATCGACTCTTTTCTACTGATTGCCAACATGAAATGTAATTTAACACAACAAAACAAAACTTAACAGAAATGAGCAGCCAGTTACAAAACGAGTATAGCCTGTTACAACATCTTTTCGGGCTATATGAGAACCTGCTTCTGCTCAAACTAGCGAACCTATACATTAGAGAAATGACAAGACACTCACCGTTAAGACAACTGTCAACATCAAAACGGGCGAGTTGTATCATTTTGCATTGCCGTTATCCGTTTTGATGTTGACAGTTGCCTTAACGGTGAGTGTCTTGTCATTTCTCTAATGTATAGGTTCGCTAGCTCAAACATATCATTTAACTACCGGATGGTGCGACTGTCGGACATAATTCAGCTGCGATAACTTAACCCTCTAGCGCTCGAATTGGTTTTTGAACAGACTTCGTAAAAATCACTATGAATCTTTATAAACATTTTTTAAGTATTTATTAAAGCTTTTTAGAGGTTTAACTGAAGACCGTTCAAAAACGGCACTGGGCACTAGAGGGTTAACGGAGCAGTGTTTACAATACATTTTGCTTTCCCAAAAAAAAAAAAAAACAAGCTTTGTTAGTAAGAATGATCGTTACGTCCGATTTACTGGGGTTAGTATGTTCATAAAATTTTTCTGGTGAGGGATATTAGGGCTGGGAGTTAATTTGTTTATAACTTATGAATTATTGTTAACTAATACCTTATTACTAGTAACTAAATATAAACTAAACGCTTATAACTAGTATTTCTTTTAATATTTTTGCATTGCGTATTTCGTTTGTTTGAACCTCCATTATAAGGTATGATCATGAATTCGACTCCAGACGTTATTTCGAAATTGAAGATGGAAACTTTCGGTTTCCGGCAATGGCCGAATACCCATCCAATATGGGAATTTCCGTGAACAAAATGATGCTCAGCAGCCGGAAATCGACTCCAAACGCCATTTTGAATCTTTTCAGGGCCATCACATTATTTCCGGTGAAGTATTCTGTCAGCCATCTCAAGCTAAAAGAAAGATAAAACTTTCTTGAATAAGTTTCCTCGAGAAATAACCAAGAATGATTAGTTTTTTGACCCGGAAGAGATAGATGTCAAGTCACGGGTTCGATGGTACAATCTTACCCCTGGCACAGTCTCAATCTGGCTGACGGCAAGATAAAAGTTATTAACATTAATATAAAATAGTTTATCGTAGTTTCGATGTCTATCTTTCAAAGAATTATTGAAATGGCGAAGTTTGCTTCAAACTTATTTCCTGTAATGACTCTCGAATGTAACGATGCAATTGATATAACAAACACTTTACGTAGTTCTACATTAACCGTGGCTTTGCAAATATTTTTATCCACCTCAAATCTATCGGCTACAGTACCGGCCTACAGCTTCTCTTGAATCGACTTGTGATGTGCTAAAAAGTTGTTCGCATATTCCAAAATCGTCCGCCCTTCTTTAACAGATTTTGCGTCCCAGTCCAAACCCAACGGACGACATTCAGGCTTTTGCTTCATAGATAACAGCGAGTGACCAGGTACAAATTCTTGAAATACCGAGGTTTCTTACTCTTCCCAAGCACGAGCAATGAATACTTCTGTTTGCAGCGTTTTTAACCACCAAAAGGATTCGCATTTAACGCACCCGCATGCCAGTTTGATCAACGTTAAACATGTCACGCGGTTCATATTTGATTATGATTCCCGGTAGGATCTCCAATCGTCCGCACTGTGTCTATTCAAGCTTTTTGAAAGGAAGCTTCTGACGATTGGAAAAACTGTTCAGTCAACCCAAACTCCACCGATTAGTGCCTTGCAGCGTGAGAACGATCTGGGAAGCAGCCGTATTGACTGCTCTCCAGGTGCTCTCGACGTCGCACATCCTTCTCACTATATTTTCCGGAATAGTATTCATATCAATCTTTCGCTCCTCACCTGTGCGAAACGAGAGCATACCAATTGCACATGCTCAGCGGTTTCCTCCGCGCCCGCACTTTGTGGACACATAGGTAACTCCACGTGCCCAAACTTAGGCAGGTACTGTCTAAAGCAGCCTTGGCCTGACAGTATCTGTGTCAGATGGAAGTTAACTACCCCATGGCGCCTCTTGATTCATCCGGCTATTTCCAGGATGAGTGAAAATGATGCTGACCAGGACGCCTCGTATGAAGGTAGCTGGAAGTAACCAACGCTTTCGACAAAAAGGGTCCGTCGTACCTGAGTATGGGCGTTGCCACGCTAGCTAGCAGCTTTCGCCTGCTACTAAATACCGCCGAGCTATTTGACATCCTGCGCGATAATGCCACTATAGTCGTGGAAGCTTTCTTGTAGGCATAGTCGACGTGGCTCCCAAACGTGAGCTTGTCGTCGACCATTATCCTCAAGAGCTTCAAGGATCGCCTTGAGGCGATAGTGTCTGACACACTTAAAATTAATTGCCAGCTCTCGGTAATTTTTGCCGGGAACGGCGCCACTAAGTGCTCCGGTAAAAAAAAATGACAGCTGTCAATTTTTTCCATAAATCTCGTTCAACCTGACTGATATTTCGGCATAAAACATTACCGAGCTATCATTACGGGATTACGGATATGGTGTATGGTGCACTAACTCCAGTTTCCTGTATTGCATCCGATCCTTAACTCCACGTATGGATAGCACGGCTCTCAACTTGGCGTCGCTGAACGACTCGCCGTAGAATTCAAGAGTTATGTCGTCCGCAAAGCTCACAATCATCGCTCCTGTTGGAAGCTTAAGCTTTAGCACACCGTCATACATGGTATTCCACAATACCGGACTCAGAATACCCATGCGGTAATCGGGACTTGTACAGTGTTTCACTCTAGTATAACTCTTTCTGTTGAGAATTACCCTCTCAAGCACCTTGCCTGCTGTGTTTAGCAGACAGATTGGTCTATATGCCGATGGATCACCTGGTGGTTTCCCACCAGGTTCTGACGCTTCCACTTATCCGGAAAGTGGCAGTCGTCTAAGCATTTCTCCATGACCGCCCTGAACACCCCGGGGGCTACTTTTATGGGCGTCTTAATGGCCAGGTTCGGGATTCCGTATGGTCCCGGTGCCTTGCTCTCCTTCAGGGAGTTTGCGATCTCAATGAGTTTACCGTCCGTTACCCTATGCATCGCTCCTGCCTGGGAGAATGTGACACTTCGAGATATTGGTAAAAAAGATCAGAGCAAAAGCTTGCTTTGTTTCTTCGAGATAAAGGTAATTCGAAATAGCATAAGAATTATCGAGACGGTGAGTTGACTATAGAAAGACTTTTCGGGAAAGAAATGTTGATTGTTAAACAGAAGATTTTTATCGGTATTCGGATATTTTTGGCTTTCGACATTCTTCACATATTTGACACTTTTGACATTTTTGACATGAAATTGTGAATTGTTTCGGTATTTCCGACATTTTTGACATTTTCAAAATGTTTGACATATTTTAGGTGCTTGAAATTTTTACCATTTTTGACATTTTGGATATTTTTTTTCTAATAATAGAGAGGTAGATAGCAGAACTTTACAGCCGAAACCGATTACAGCATCCACTGCCAAAGTCGATTCTGCAGAATAAACTTGTGGGTTGCCACAAAGAGTCACACTTTACCAGTAAGTTACGAGCAACTCGTGTTGGAAATTTACTGATCGTTTTTTCTCTTGAAAGCTAGAAGTGGAGCTCTAACATCACTAGCACCCACAACTAAACGAATGGAAACTGAAAAAAATAAACTTTATCACTTCACAGCACAGCGAGTTTTTCCAAAGTCAGTCAGCGGAAGCGTAAAACAACGTAGTCAATTTATAGGCCCCATAACTTTCTTCCGGAATCGTTCGTTTTTGGTGATAGCTTCGTGCGCATAAAATAGCTAGGATGTGTTATTTGTTCAATAATTTACACCCCCTAAGTGCACTTTTTCTCCAATAGATTTACAATTTCCTATAAACTCTAGAAGCTAAATAGTGGTTTCGGTACACCACGATCGTAACTGTCCAATTATCAGTTATCTAAACATGTCGACAGTAGTGTTTATTTATAGCCGGATGTTGCCATACTAAATATTCCATTTATTGGCTAGTGTCCTCTACCGGACATTGAAAAGTTGAACACTTCACTCAGTCAACTTGGGTACATGAGCCCCGCTGTTCTACAACTATACTTGCACACATGCTGTTACGAATGCAATATAGCCGGTCGTTGGATCCAGCAATAGTCATTGCTAGGGCAAACAATTTCTAGTTCTCTCGAAACAATCGTCCAGCACAAAATGGCACAAAACGAGGTAAAACTTTCAGTTATAGTTTAATTGCAACCACGAAAAAAACGCCATATGTTAGCAGGAGTAAAACCATTATAAGGTTTTCACTCGATGGAAACCTATAAATTTTCACTTCCGGCTGGCCGAAAAAGGACTGTCTGGACTGGACTGTGTGGACTTCCAATAATTAATGTTTGTCAGCTCGCGGGTGTGATGTCAGCAATGCTTGGTGTAATAATTTTAATTAAAAACGCAGCATATCAGCCCTTGCTCGCTCAGCACCGACCGCAGCTTTCGTTGGCTATTTTTCGGTTCAGCTGTCTCGAGACTATCCAAATAACTACCTAGCCTGATTCACTAGTATTTAAAAAAATGGCGCTTGGCATAGCCTGCGAATATGTGGGTGACACGTAGTGAATAATTTATCTCCACCCCCCTCTTTTCCATCAACCCACAACATCCGCTGGTTTATAGGGAGAGTAATGAATTTTCCTCTGCCATGTTTCACTTTGTGCGCGTCAGCTGTTGTACCGTCCGAGGTTGAAAGCGACATTGAATTAGTTGCTCAACTGGCGGAGTGATGGCGCTGCACTAGCGTATGCAAAGTGGTGCGGCTTTTCGAACAAAAGTTGGACGAAGCCTCAAATGTACTTAGAACTAGTTGAAAAAAATCACAGGAGGGTTGTGTGCAAAGCCACGACCGCAAGGATGAAGTAGAATACTTTTACAAGAAAACCCGGCTGCTTGCGTGTCAGTCATTTTTTAATTTGTTGTTCAATTTTATATCGGATAAAATACCGATCACATCTTGGCGTTATCAATGACAGTGCGAATAAATTATTCCTTGTGATAAAATAAACAGTGAAAAGCTGATTTATCAAAATGAGTCAACTTTTCATTGAATGCATTTACTAGTGCCCGCTATCGCACAGAGACTGCATTTCACTAAAGTGCCTCACTGCATCAGCTGCTATCGATGCTAAACCCGCTGCAACTGCTACGCTATCCGTAGCCATGCTAATATTTTGGCCGCTATACGCTGCTATTGGTATCCGCTGTCCCTGCATCAGCTGGCCCAGCTGCTATCGGTACTGAGATCCGCTGCAACTAGTGCACTATCCATTGCCATGCCACAGTTGTGGCCGCTATCCGCCTGGTATCCACTGCACTGTTACTGCTGCTGCGAAGGAAAGACTTCTGTTGTCGCTGTCTAGAACTATTATGAGCGGCTTCGACTGAAACAGGCTCTTATATAGGGATGAAAAACCTATCGATAGTTATCGATAGTAGTAGGAAATCATTGATAACTATCGATAGCCATTCCAATCGATATTTCCCATCCTTACTCTTATACAGACAAATAGCAAAATCAAAATGACAAGGCCTATGATTCTGTCGACCGTGCTTGAGAAGCAATCATGTTAACGACTAATCAGATCAGTCGAATTTTGCGCTTTAGCAAGGATTGACCATTCTCAATAATATAGTTGCTTGTCATGATTTAGACTTGCTAATTTTTGAATTTTAATTATGCGAAAAATTATTTTTTATGCTGATAATGAAAGTTTTTCGGATGTTGGGCTCATGACTGATGGAAAAGATAATTCAGTACGTTTTGAGACACGGAGATGAAGCCAAATATGTATCTGTTCTAAATTTCTTGAAAGTGTAAATTGATTTAAGAGAAAATTTTAACTTTTCAATTAGGTTTTTATTTCATCCTGAAAAGGACAATTTTTTGTTTAATTCAATGTTTGATAAGATGCCGATCACATCCTTGCGTTATCACTGGCAGTGCGAATAAATTATTTCTTGGGGGAAAATAAACACCGAAAAGCTTTCCAGAACGTTTTTTTAATTGTATGCATTTGCTAGTGTGCTTGCTATCGCTCAGAGACAGCATTTCACTAAAATGCCACACTGCATCAGCTGGCCCTGCTTATATAGATGCTGAGACCAACGTCAACTGCTGCGCTAGCTCCGTTGTCACCGTAGCGGACGCTTCCGTTGCTATTGGTATCCGCTGCCCTGCATCACCTGGTCCTGCTGTCGATGCTGAGACGCGCTGCGCTATCCGTTGCCATACCACAGCTGTGGCCGTTGTTCGCCGCACTGCTGTTGCTAAGGAAGGACTGCTGTTGTTGCAGTCTAGAATTATAATGAGCGGCTTCGGGTGAAACAGACTCTTATATAGGCCAAATAACTCATTTCAAATGGCAAGGTCTATGATTCTGTCGGCCGTGCTTGGGAAGCAATCATATAACGACCAATCATAGGCCGAAATTTTCGTTTTGACAAGGCTTGACTATTTTCAATATTTCAATAGTTTGAAAAATAAAATTACAATTTTCTGCATTTGGGAAGAATCTTAAAAGATTTTCCAATCTATTGCTGCAAGAACGAAGGAAATCCATCGAATACTAACCGATTTATTAGCATTTGAAATTGGACATATTTTGCAGTTTTTTCGGTTTTAGATTTTCATTTCACATCCCTATGTAGCCGAACTTCCTGAGAGAAGTATTCTACTTCAAAAAATAACGGACTTTAAGTTAATTTTTAAAGCGCTGAATTAAAATTTTCTCATTCCAGTTTACAATCTCTACCTGTGTAGATTATTTACGAAACTGTGACGTCAATTTTATTTTTTGAAGCTAACTCTCAATCAAGAGAACAATGTTCTAATTGTAAGAATATCAGTTCCGACACAAACGTCATCGCAATGCTTTCGAAACATTAACCACTTTCGTTGGTTTACTCTCTCCTACCGTGTTACAGCTTGGTATCGCGATTGGTTTCCTGGTGCCTCCATTGTTGGTGGAAAATCACGACGACATCGATCTAATTGGGACCGACCTGAGGCTAATGTTCTACATCGTGGCGGGATTTACGAGCGTACTCGTGATTTTGGTGCTCGTGTGTAAGTATGCTTAACTGTCATCTTTCCTATTTATAGGTTCGGATTTCCACTTTTTATTATGCTGATTCCAAATTGCCGGTCGTAATCACTTTTCTTCGCTTCCTATCGATTCTCTGGCAGTTTTCAAAGCCGCCCCTCCAACCCCTCCTTCGGCGGCCCAGGAAGCAACCAAGACCCCGAATCCGCTGCAATCATCGCCGTTTTTGCATTCCATTAAGCGACTGATGCTGAACAGAAACTACGTCCTCCTGCTGATATCGTACGGAATGAACGTCGGCGTATTTTATGCCATCTCAACCCTTCTCAATCAGGTAAGTAACTCAATAAATTATTAACGCATCATCGGGCCGGGGTATTACTGAAGGGATTCCGATGGAGTTTAATTTCATGCTTGATGAAATGGATCGACAGAGGGCCAGGATTTAGTCATCACATTAGTAGCCTATGTAGTTGTCAATTCGATTCGAAACCTTTCACTTCGGGAGGATATCTTGGGCAAGCTTGGCTCTGAATGAACTGATAAAAACACTTTGCGAGTTGCAATAGCACTGCTTAGCTGGGTAGGGATTAAATAAATGTTTGAGTTTGTTGTCCACGGTGAGGCTTCTATTTTAAATATAAACTGATTCTGAAGCGCCTGAACTAGCCAAACTCAAATGTTTTCTGTTTCTCGAATTCCTAGTTTTATTAGCGATGACATCAAGTCTAATTCGCTATCTCCAAAGCAGTTGATATACAGACTAGTTTGTCTTAAAGCGGCTCAGTTCTCAAAGACTACAAGTGGCTTTATTATTTTCCAGGATTTGATAGAAGCTGTAACCTATGAGGTTCTAAGAACAAAAACTTCCATCAACGATCATCATATAATTTAAAGACACGATGTTTCATTCTTCTCCCACTTGATTATTATTTCAGATTGCTCTCAAAATATAAGACAAAAATTTCGGGTGATTTTGAGTACAACTTGTCTCACTGTTTAAATAAAAAAAAAATCTGCCAAATGATTTGTGCGTAATTTGCGATAACTTTTCTTGACCAGCGTTTTTACCCAATTCCGAGCTCGATTCGGGTTTCATTTTTACTTTGGTCTTTTCTGACTTTTTTGACGTTGACTAACGTCTATATCGAAGTTAGGCCCCTGAATTTGAAAATCTAGTAATTCAACCAGGAAAAACCAGAGAAAAGTGGTCAGGTTTTGAGCGCTTATTTTGCAGTCATCTATAATCAGGTTTTCGAGGTTTTGGCATCAATCGATCAGAAATTCTTTTACGGTTAAATTTATGTAACAAAAACAAACTTTTGTTTGAGATACACTATTGAAAAATTGGTAATTAATATCGATTGTCTAAATCATACCGCGCAGCCAATCACTACCTCTCTTCCCAAGCACAGTCGACACTAACGGATACAATCGATCTGACTTTGTTGTTATTGTTGTTGTCACTTTCTGTTTCCGATGTTTATGCTGCTGCTAGCGGAAAAAACCTTGCAAATATGCATTTTTTTGTTGGTGTTAATATTACGACAGCGGCCGGCGCCCCATAATTCTGATTCCAAAAGCGCACCAGTGACATGCGGACGCTAGGTGATAGCAGCTGAAAGGAGGAAATACAAAATAGTACCGGTCATCTCGTGCCGGTTTCACCCGTTATGCTGGTGGCTTTAGTAGTAAATGGCTACTGCAAAACACTTAAATGGCTGGAATTCTGGACGGACTAACCAGGAAACTATAATCGGCAACTGGCACCTTTTGGTGCCTTGAAATTTTGTTACAGAAGCGGCTAATTGAATTTTCTGTTTTACGAAATGCTGCTGCAAGCGGAAAAAACCTTGCATAAATGCATGTTTGTGTTGGTGTTAATATTACGACAGCGGCCGGCGCAGCTTTCAAGAAAAATTTTTCCTTACCATTCCATCACCTATGTAGTCCCACCTTCTTTTTATTTATCTGACGAAGCCTTGGTATAAAACGTACCGTTCGAACATTTCACCCCATCAGTTTCATTACTAAACCGTACCGGCTACATACGGACGCTATCTTGAAAGAATTCTGGACGGACTGACCAAAAACATGGATATATTCGGCACCTGGCCCCTTTTGGTGCCTCGAAATTTTGTTACAGAAGCGGCTAATTGAATTTTCTGTTTTATTACAAAATGCTGCTGCTAGCGGATAAAACCTTGCAAATATGCATCTTTTTGTTGGTGTTAATTTTACGACAGCGGCCGGCGCCCCATCATTTTGATTCCAAAACTGCACCAGCGACATGCGGACGCTAGGTGATAGCAGCTGAAAGGAGGAAAGACAAGAGTACCGGTCATCTCGTGCCGGTTTTACTCGTTATGCTGATGGCTGTTAGTAATAAATGGCACTGCAAAATACTAAAATGGCTGGAATTCTGGACGGACTAACCAAAAACAAAAATATATTCGGCACCTGGCCCCTTTTGGTGCCTCGAAATTTTGTTACAGAAGCGGCTAATTGAATTTTCTGTTTTACCAAATGCTGCTGATAGCGGAAAAAATCATGCAAAAATGCATGTTTGTGTTGGTGTTAATACTACGACAGCGGCCGGCGCAGCTTTCAAAAAAAATTTCCCTTACCATTCCATTACCTATGTAGCCCCACCTTCATTTTATTTATCTGACGAAGCCTTGGTATAAAACGTACCGTTCGAACATTTCACCCCATCAGTTTCATTATTAAACCGTACCGGATACATACGGACGCTCGGTGTTAGCAGCTAATTGGAGGAAAAACAAAATAGTACCGGTCATCTCGTGCCGGTTTCACCTGTTATGCTGGTGGCTGTTAGTAATAAATAGCTACTGCAAAATACTAAAATGGCTGGAATTCTGGACGGAAACCAGTAAACGAGAATAATCGGCAACTGGTACCTTTTGGTGCCTTCACATAACATATCCTTTTGGTGCCTCGCAGTTTTATAATAGAAGCGATTAGTTGAATTTTCTGTTTTACAAAATGCTGCTGCTAGCGGAAAAAAACCTTGCAAAAATGCATGTTTGTGTTGATGTTAATTTCACGACAGCGCTAGGTGTTAGCAGCTGAAAGGAGGAAAGACAAAATAGTACCGGTCATCTCGTGCCGGTTTCACCCGTTATGCTGGTGGCTGTTAGTAATAAATGGCTGCTGCAAAATACTAAAATGGCTGGAATTCTGGACGGACTAACCAGTAAACGAGAATAATCGGCAACTGGTACCTTTTGGTGCCTCGAAATTTTGTTACAGAAGTTTTGTAAAAGAAGCGTTGCAATTCCCTCTACTATTTGCTTCAATGGAATATTTTTTTTATAAGAATACGGTAGTCAACGTCATGCGGTCGTGTCTTGAATACCACCCTCCTACTTTTTTCTGGTGATTCTGAGCTCAATTTGGGATCATTTTCGATCCTTACTTTTACAAACGCTGTGAGACGTTTTTGGGATGCTCTGGCAGCCCGACTAACGTAATAAAAGTTTGTATTTTGGGTGTTTTTTCACTAGCTTTTTTTCTAAAACTAGTTGCAATTACTGCAGGCTGTTAAAGCGGTCGAATGCGCAATGGATTCAGTTAGATAAGTACAAGTTACTGTTTTGAATTTGGGATGGGTTGACATTCGAGCACATACTCAGTAAAAAAATATTCGACGCACTATCTTACCGCCGCACTGACAGTGTAGGAGTAGATGTCGCAGTGTGGATTGCAATATCGGGTTTATTTTAGTGTTTTTTATTGATCTTAATGCATTCTTAATGCGTTTGCTTATAGAGATAAGTGACATTTCCCCTACATACACTGGGAAATGTGTGTTGCCATATAGTGTTGTTTGTTTTCCTCAAACTGTGAATCTTCGCATCTCTTTGCTTTGACTTTTGACGTGAGACACGTCTTTGTTTACTATACTGGGATGCATTCTGTAAAATTGGAAATGAAACGGGCAAATGTTGCGTCAGATTTCAAACGCTAATAACAGCATAACCACATGATGGATAACAATAACCAATATGTTGTTGGATAGATAAAATGTATAACAATTTTGTAATGTGTTAATTATCACTCTAATTTCATTGCTAAGCGGTAAAATTGATAATAATTTCAATAACAAATTTACGCGAATAATAAACCAATTACATGCGAGCATTCCTAGCACAGACGACGTGAATGGACACCATCCGTTCCCTGTGATATTCCCTGTATCAATTACGAAATAAAAATTGACAGAGTCTCCCCGTCCCAATAGGTCAATTTATTTTTGCTTCCATGAGCTTAGACTAATATGATGTCTCGAAGGTAAAAGTTTTCCTAAAAGTTTGAAACAATACCCATCCTTGAACAATCTCTAAACCTGCGTGTTAGGTACTGTAGAACCTAATAAAAACTGATGTCTTGAAAGAAAACATGCCAGTAAAAGCAACAGTACCAGTGGAGTATAAAACCGCAGGTCTCTCGTCGTCTATGATTGCAGTGGTACTCTTCTATTCGTACTGCAGCGGTACTATTCGTATTGCAGTGGTACACTTTTGTTCGTACATTTCTATTCGTATGCAATTGAGGAAAAACTACAATGCTGCTGTTGATGGTGATTGAAAGTTTATTTCATAAATATGATTGCCATGAATTACTCAACAAGAATTGTAAATTTTTGCAACGGATATTTTTTAAATTTTATCTTCGATATTCACTAAATAATCGTGACCGGATAGTATCGAAAGAGTAAATTCCTAAATATATACATTTATAGAAGAGTAAGAACCTGCGAATGCTTGTGATTTTTTAGTTTATTTAGTAAGATTCGTACAGAATCTCTTTTTATATTTCAAAATTGTTAGATGATATATTATTATTCTAAGCTTTACCATAATAAACGTATATTTCCTGTCTTCGTAATACAGCGAATGTAGTTGTAGGCAAATGAAAAAATTGTCAAGCAAAAAATAAAAATGTAATTGTGGATTGCTACGATTTTTTGCTGGAACTTGTTAGGAGTTTTGTTCAAAATATTTTCTTATGTTTTCCAATTGATGAACCTTTGTAAGGGCTTCCATATTATTTTGAAAGTAATATCCATACTATAGATTTGATTTAGTTAGAGTTAAATAAGACAAATTATGATAACGTAAGCATTATTGGATTATGAGAAATTCTTGGTGCTTCTTCAACAAGCAGCTTGTGCCTTGTTAAATTCATATTTTTTTGCACAAAAAAAAAAATACTAAAGGCATAATATCGCCAAATATAAATGATATTTCTTCGAGTGTTGTTGAATATATTCCAAAAATTGATTTCCAGGGGAGACTGAAAATAAACACATTGATTCTGTCTGCAGAATCTGTATATTTTGTAACAAAAAATCCCCTAATTACAGTGTTTAGTCCCACGTCACCATTTCATACAACCCTAGGGCTGTATACCTTGTAGTATTTGTCACTCTCTGCTGATAAAGTTTAGATGATTCTATGCGGCAAATGGTTGTAGAAGGTAGAGCAAGTGCTACAATGTTATAAAAAATCGATATCGACGATTTCATGTATGTAACAGCTACCAGTACATTTTTGCCTTTCTCCTAGAAAGGTACAGGTCGGACTCGATTATGTACAGACTCGATTATATATTTTGACTCGATTATGTATGATTCGATTATATATAAAATTGTATATAATCGAACCATAAAATTTTTGAAGTAGAATACTTCTCTCAGTAAATTCGGATACATAGGGATGTAAAATGAAAATCTAAAACCGAAAAAAAGTGAAAAATATGTCCAATTTCAAATGCTAATAAATCGATTAGTATTCGATGGATTTCCTTCGTTCTGGCAGCAATAGATTGGAAAATCTTCTAAGATTCTTCCCAAATGCAGATAATTGTAATTTTATTATTCAAACTATTGTACTATTGAAAATAGTCAAGCCTTGTCAAAACGAAAAATTCGGCCTCTGATTGATCGTTATATGATTGCTTCCCAAGCACGGTCGACAGAATCATAGACCTTGCCATTTGAAATGTGCAATTTGGCTTATAAAAGAGCCTGCTTCACCCGAAGCCGCTCATTATAATTCTAGACTGCAACCAGTCCTCCCTTAGCAGCAGCAGTAGCAGTGCAGTGGATACAGCAGCAGTACCAGCATCGCTAGCAGCGGATAGCGGTCACAGCTCTGGTATGGCAACCAATAGTGCAGCGCGTCTCAGCATCGATAGCAGGGCCAGCTGATGCAGGGCAGCGGATACCAATGGCAACGGGGATAGCGCAGCGGTTGCAGTTGGTCTCAGCATCAATCTTAGTAGGGCCAGCTGATGCAGGGCAGTAGATACAAATGGCAGCGAATAGCGACCACAGCTGCGGCAACGGATATCACCATCGATAGCACCAGGGTCAGCTGATGCAGTGAGGCATTTTAATGAAATGCTGTCTCTGAGTGATAGCGGGCACACTAGTAATGCATCCAATGAAAAGAACGTTCTGGAAACCTAGCGAAATTTTGAGCAGAACGTTCTGGATACCTGGTGAAATTTGGAGCAGATATATATTTGGCTTCATCTCCGTGTATCAGAACGTACTGAATTATCTTTTCCTTCAGTCATGAGCACGACATCCGGAAAGCTTTTATTATCAGCATAAAAATTAATTTTTCACATAACCAAAATTTAAAAATTATCAAGTCCAAATCATGACAAGCAACTTACCATATTATTGAACGAAATCAATCCTTGTTGAAGCGCAAAATTCGATTGATCTGATTGGTCGTTAATATGATTGCTTACCAAGCACAGTCGACAGAAACATAGACCTTGCAATTTGAATGTGCTGTTTGTCTGTATAAGAGTAAGGATAGGAAATATCGATTAAAATGGCTATCGATAGTTATCAATGATTTCCTACCGCTATCGATAACTATCGATAGCTTTTTCATCCCTATATAAGAGCCTGTTTCAGTCGAAGCCGCTTATAATAGTTCTAGACAGCGACAACAGCAGTCCTCCCTTAGCAACAGCAGTAGCAGTGCAGTGGATATCAGGCGGATAGCGGCCACAGCTGTGGCATAGCAATGGATAACACACTAGTTGCAGCGAATCTCAACATCGATAGCAGCTGGGCCAGCTGTTGCAGGGACAGCGGATACCAATAGCAGCGTTTTTAGCGGCCAAAAAATAAGAATGGCTGCGGATAGCGTAGCAGTTGCAGTGGGTATCAGTATCGATAGCAGCTGATGCAGTGAGGCACTTTAGTGAAATGCAGTTTCTGTGCGATAGCGGGCGTAAATACCGTCAATGAAAAGTTGACTCATTTCGACAACACACCATGCTTTGCATTGTTTATTTTATCACAAAGAATATTTTATTCGCACTGTCAGTGATAACGCCAAGATATGATCGGTATCTTATTCGATATTGAACACCAAATGAAAAAATGACTGATACGCAAGCAGCCGGATTATCTTTCTTGTACAAGTATTCTACTTCATCCTTGCGGTCGTGGCTTTGCACACAACCCTCCTGTTTTTTTTCAATTTTAAATATAACTTACCTAAAGTAGCAATGTCGTATAGGGATCGTTCAAAAATACGTAACGCTTAGGGGGAGGTAGAGATCTGACAAAACGTCGCAATCAATACTTAAAATTTTGAAGATCTATACAAAGAGCGTTACCTAGAGGAAAGAGGGGGTCGAAAATAGTTTTTATTTACGGTACGTAATAGATGGACGTTCCCTTCGGTCCAATATGACGTAACGCAACATTTTTTGACCCAAAACGTTGATTTTTGAGCCATAATGTTTCAAGTAAAGTGAAGCTGATCTAAAACAGAAACATTGCGAGGGAACGTTTACAAACTATGTAACGCTCAGGAAACGGGAAAGAGTGTTGGGTTGGCAAAGTGTTGCAACCCATACGGAAAATTTGAACAAAAAGCATGGCAAATGGGGAAAGGAGATCAACAATAATTATTCTTGCGTTACGTTATAAATAAGCGCTTCCTTATTGATTCATGAAAGTCCATTCAAATGTTACATAACGCAAGCAGGGCTGAGGAAATTTTTTATGCCTGGTGTGCTGAGTATTGGAAACATGCTAGACAAAGTGGTGAGGGTTTTCCGGAAGTCCAATATTTATGTCACGTTTAATTTGAATGGACCCTAATATTAATATTTCAATGTTAAGGTTGAGGTGATAGAGATTGACTCTTTTCAAATACTTATTTTTATGGAGTTGAAATCAATACTGATGAGCAAAAATTTAAATAAATTACAGGCAATGTTTTTAGCTAATCTACTATCTACTTAATACGCAAGTCGCTAATCTAGCTAATCTACTATCTACCCAATACACATCACGCAGTGCAAGTTGCAATACACGCCGTGTAGTGTTTCTATGCACAAGTGGCACCCGTGCAGCACGGTGTAGTGTTCTTGCCATGGCTGACTGCAATAACATAACGAATAACTACGAAATCTATACATACATATATTTTTGTAAGAAAGGTTTTTTTGCGACTTTAAGGGTGTTAGTCAAAAAAATTCTACTTATTTATTTAAAAACAACAAAAGATGTATGCAAAATAAACAGAAATTTTTTTTTCTGATTCGGTTATATATACATATATTTTTGTAAGAAAGGTTTTTTGCGACTTTAAGGGGGTTAGTCAAAAAAATCTTACTTATTCATTCAAAAACAACAAAATTTTATGCCAAATAAACAAAAAAAATTGTTTTCTGATTCGATTATATATAGTGAAAATTTTTCCGAGACTGTATATAATCGAGTCCGACCTGTATAGCAATCACTGAAAAAACTAAAGGTATAAAAGTGCTTCGAAGGGCCGAATGTCGTATATCACTCGACTCAGTTCGACGAGCTGAGCATTTTCTGTATGTGTGTGTGTGTGTGTCTATGTGTGTGTCTATGTGTGTGTAACGCTCTTCCAATCTCACTCGATTTTCTCAGAGATGGCTGGACCGATTTCAATGAAATTAATTGCAAATGAAAGGTCTATTTGCCCTATAAAACCCTATTGAATTGTTATTGTGAATTATTGTTATCGGATTTCTAGTTTAGAGGTTATGTATCAAAATGTAAAAATCACGAAACATCAATATCTCAGAAACCGATTTGAACAAAATTAATTTCAAATGAACGGGCTACCTAAAAAACCCTTAACTTTTGAATCAGTGTCAAATGGAAGGTCTAGTTGCCCCATAAGACCCTATTGATTTTTTTTTGTAATCGGACTATTACTTTGCCTATTATGTTACAAAATACGAAATCCAACTATGAAAAGTATAATATTTACAAGACTACTCAAACTCACTCACTTTTCTCAGAGATGGCTGAACCGATTCTCACTAAATTAGTGTCAAATGAGAGGTCCAGCTGCCTCATAACAACCTATTGAATTTAACTGTAATCGGACTGTAACTTCGTCTGTAATGTATCGAAATGTGAAAATCACGAAACTTCATTATCTCAGAAACTCCACAACCGATTTAAACAATATTGATATCAGATAAACGGGCTAGTTAAGGGTTAACTGATGAATTATGATTGAACAAGTGATTTCATAATTCGGCCGCTCTATACGTTCCCATTTCATTCGATTATAATCGAACTTAAGCAACCGTTATACAGTCCCTCTACAATTGTGGGTCAGTCAACGTGTTGTCTGAATGTTCAAAAATGGATATAAAAACGTAGAAATTATCAACCACGAATGTTTTACTATTTATCTCTGTGTTCTGATGTGTACTTTCGATCAACAATTAGATTCACTGCAGTTGATGCGTGTAAATCGGTTGGGAAGAAAAACATCACAAACATAGCAAAAGACACAATTATGGGTCACTTTTGGCATTCAAAATCATTTTTTTTATAAAATCGTCAAAATACATAACGCAAGTTATTTTATTGTTGTAAAAGCTTGATAATAAGTTATTTTATTCAGTCTTGATGAATTATCATGTAAAAGTAATAAAAATAACCAAAATATGGACTGACCCACAATTGTGCACCGCAAAATGTAACATTACTACAATTATGGGTCACTTCATATATTGCACCGAGCAGAATTATAGTTTTTAGTGACATTTTTAACTTTAAATCATTTTATTCGTATAAATGAGGTTACAAGTGAGTTACAAAAAATACCACTGCTAATGAAAATAGTTCAGTTTCATGAGGATAAACGTATTTGCGTAAAAGTGACCCATAATTGTAGCTGACCCATAACTGTGGAGGCACTGTATATTAAATTGTTAAAACAACGAGTCTATTATCTCAAAGATTACACGACTTATTCAACATAACTAGCGTCATACGAACGAGTTATCTCTTAAACTTACAAACAACTAACTTTATAACAACTTTATATGTGGTTCAAAAGTTATGGAACAAAAAGAAATTCAAAGACTATTTAAAACTATACCTGCTTTGATCAATATTCGTGGACTCAACATAAATAGAAATTTCATGTCGCTATTTCTTAAGCACTAACATCACGTCAAATTTCATATTTTATACTTCAATTACAACATCAAAATTTTAGAACCCAAAGAGTGAATATACTTTTATTGGATTGAAGCGTCCATGTAAATCCATTTTTACAAATAATAAGTTTGAATGAGAAAGACTGGGTCTGACCGCTAGGTGGATTAATTTAGGTTTTTTTTCATCGATCAAAAAAGTGAAACTTTGACCGCTTTAAGGCACGTGTTCAAAGGACGATTAACCTGAATTTTTGCACCCAGGCTTTTTTCGAGATGATGTCCACACTCCATGTGGACTCAATAATCGTCATTTTAGACCCCCCCCCCCGCCGTCCCCCTTCGTGTACAAGCGTGGACATTTGCATAACCCTATCCCCCCTCTTTCTGTCCACGTGAACATATTTTTACAACGAAAAGTTGAAAAATGTTCATATCTGTGGTTTTGTTTAGTGATTAAACAAAAAAATATGTTAGCAAAAGAATAACAAAAATAGAATCCCTCGAAAATTCAGCCTGAGAGAGCTGAGAAATGCTCTAAATAAACAGAGAATGGCAAAGCAAACACCTTTATAATTCAGAAGAAACCGAAAAAAATAAAATCACAAATTATGACGCATATTACAGAAGACGAGGCGAGCGGCGAGTTACTCGGCTGACCAATTTTGTTACTGCAGATGGCGAGTCTGCTGGATTTTGAACGAGTAGCTCGTCTGCCACTCAGCTGTCACCAACTGTCACCAACCATGTTTCCTAATACAATATTTTACTCGCTTATGCTTATGCTTTGAATGATTAAAAACAACTTCAAACTGTTAGAAAAAAATAAGCGATCAAAAACAAAACGGATTCATTATGGCAGAATATTTTTCTGTAGAAGCTGGAAAAAAGAAATCTTTTCTACAAGGTAGAAGATTTAAAAATATACGCAGTTAAAAAAAACAGGACAACAAACAAATTGAGCTTAAATTTATCCTACGTCAGCAAAAGGCCGAAAACTACTATCATAAATTTATCCAGAAATTAACGTCAAAAAACTCTAAAAACGAGTAAGAAAGCATACGAAAGCTCACACTGGAAAAACAACATCGTTGATATCCAGAAGAAGTCGAGAAGAAAATAATCCTAAATTTAACTTCACTAAAAACACATTAAGGAAACCAAAACATAAAATTCCAAAAACGTATGTGGAGGTAAGAAAAAAATTGAAAATGAAAGCAATTATAATTTTTAAAATTTTTTCTTTACAAAAAAAATATCTGAATGTAGTCCAATAAACAAAAATTACTATTTAAACTTAAAACGAAAAAAGTAATATACATGTAATTAACAAATGAAAGCCGATTGTCATTTCATACATATTATCACACGCATAGATCATTGCACACAAAAAAAAAACCTCACTTTTTTAACACATCCCACGGATTGGTTTACGAGGTGTTAAAAGTTTTTTCCGTTCACCGTTTAATGATGGAAGTGAAAATGAATGATACGAGTACGAAAAAGATCGGACGACTCTCCGCCTTGCACAATTCGTTATCACCAGGCAGTAAAAAGCGCTATGCTAAAAAAAAATCAGGTCTGTCGGGTACGTAAACCCGTATGAAGCAGCCGAAAATTTCACAAGTATGTAGATAAACCCGCGACAACTGTCAAATCTTTTCCTTCTTCTTTTTTTGTGACGTCACCGTGCTAATAATATGATTCCAAACGCGGCCTAAAAAGCATGAAAATAAAATCTGGAGTACTTTGTGATGGGTATATATTTCTAAACGTAAACAAAACGAGTGAGAGTCATATCCCTTGTACTTCACAAGCACAAATCATCTCTCACTCGTTTTGTTTACGTTCAGACTTACGACCTTATCATGAAGTACTCCAGAAATCATTTCGAACATATATTCAACTTTAAAAAAACATAAAATTTACATGATCAAAATGCAGTCAAATGCCAAAAAACCGTAAAACAGTGGAGAGGCCCCAACAGAAATAAGTTCCAAACTAAACAGAAAACTGTTCGGATGAGCGGAGAAACGCTTTAAAACAAGAGAAACAGCTACCAAATTGATCTCAAATTAGTATCTAAGTACTTAAAAAAGCTGTGGTTAAGGACGCTTTATTTAGAACGAAAAAAATAAAATGAAATAAGATCCTAAGAAACCAAAAAGGGCTGTGAAATCTTACGTAGGTAAAGAAGAAAGAGAGATATTTTAAAAAAAGTCATTAGAAAACGGATAAAGCAAATCAGATATTCCGAAAAAAAGAAAATGAAATAAAAGAAAATGATTTTAATTCTAAGGAGAGGAAAATATCAAACAGAAAAGGATTTAAGTACACCGAAATGGTTGAAGAGTAGAAGCGTTCTGAAAGAAAAGAGCAAGGCAGAAAATGATTCCAAATTCAGTGAAAAGTGTATTGATTGATGGATGAGTCTAAAGAAAGACTTCTGCTAACGAACCCCGCCCTACCGTGGACAAGCGTGGACATTTGCGTACCCCCAGGTCACCCCCCCCCCTAAGTTGTTCAAGAGGAATGTGAACAGCCCCTTACTAATCAAACGATTTTTTCTAGTTGTGTAGTCTGTGTAGTTTGTTTAGTATTAATCTAGTGGTATAACCCATTCTTAACGACTCAATAATAACAATAAACAAATTTCGAACATAATTCATGCTAGCTCGATGGTTCAAGAGGTTTGCAGTGAAAAAAATATTTTAAGCGTCACTCTTTAATCACTTCAAATAAATATATTAATATTTCCTAATTTGCAAGGAAAGTAAATGCTGCATTGCTTCAAAAATGTGTTTGTAGCCTTGACGAAAGCCAAGTGTAATTTGTATTAGGTATTAGAAACAAAACAATTCACTTTGAGATAGTGTATTTTATGATAGCCTTAGCTTCGGACCAGGGTACTTGGTTAGCTCTCCTGGTAGCAGCAAAAGTACAGGAATCTAAACTCGACTGCTCTGCCGCTTTTCCGTAGCCCGCTTGTGTCCTTGGTGCCATCTTAAAGATGTGCTTGTTGACGGTTGAACAATCGACGGAAAACTAATGTACTAATGATGTTCTCGCTCAACGTTCGTTTTTATACCTAAAAATAATGCGCAGCGCAGTCCAACCTTTTTACATTCTTTTATAATACCACAACCGCGGCCCTGCCTACTTGTGGCGTTAGTCCTTCCCGTAGGTATCCAAGACAATCGTACGGGCTTATTTCATCAGATCATCATTTGTTCATCCACTGACTTTCGCACGATTCGGGTGTATATGCTAAAATCGGTTTCAGTTCACATTAATTCTTCGTGTTTCTCGTGATTACGTTCCCTCCATGTGGGTAATAAACGTAGAAGAAGACGCACAGCCACTTCTAAGGCTGGTCACGTCACGGTCAGTACCCAAAAATTTTGCGGATCTGGCTGCGGAAGTGCTAGAATCGGCGGGGAACGCTGTTAGAAAATGGATGAATGTTAGTCCCATCCCAAGCATCACCTGTTAGTTCTCTGCTCATGCTCAAAAGCATTTGTTGGCGATTATCAACTCAATTTTATATTTGGGCCCTGAGCTCACTTCGGAATCATTTTGTTAGTTCGGAATCATTTTTAATTTGGACCTCTCTGGCTTTTACAAGCTAATTTCGACGATCCTGAGCTTGATTTTGGATTTTAGTCTTTAATTGCTATTTTCGGCAAGTTTGAGCTTAACTTGAGATCATTTTCTATTTTGCCCTTCCTGGCCTTCAAAAGCTTTTATCGGCGATTGTCAACCTAATTTTGAATTTTGACCTTTAGGGCCTTTACGTAACGTATTCCGACGATTCTAAGCTCAATTTGATTTTTTTAATTCGGTCTTTTCGGGATTATAGAAGCTTCAAGGGGATACTGTATCAAAACCACAAATGGCCGACTACGAGCCTCCACTTCGAATTTTCAAAAGCACGAGATTCGGAAATAGCTATTGCGCTCCCTGTGGAAACGTTATTTCACATTTGCTTCACCACAGCAAACATAAAATAGCGTTTTCACAGGTGACGAATTTACTATCATGGTGAAAATGGCATTTCGGACATCCAGCATGTTCCCACTTCATTTCCGCCTGAATGTCAATAGCGCTGGGAGACGAGCCGTTTTATTTCTTGCTTGCATCCGCCGTAATATTAACTATTACTGAGTCTTGTGGCTTCAAAAATTCGAAGTGGTGCCTCAAAGTCGGTCATTTGTGGCTTCTCCACACCTTCACCCTAATCGGCAATTCTATGCTTAATTTTGGATCATTACATATTTTGGTTTTTGAAAGCATTTTCCGACGGTTCTGAGCTCAATCATTTTGGCCTTTTCTGGTTTTTAGAAGCTTATTTCTTTGCAATTTAGAATCATTTTCTATGTTGATTTTTGAATCCTTTACGGCAATTCTAAGCTAACTTGAAATCATTTCTTATTTTGCCCTTTAGTGACGTATTATGGTGATTCTAAGCTCAATTTGAGATCATTTTCTATCTTGGCCTTGTCTGACTTTTAATACGGTTTTCCGGCGACTCTGAGCTCAATTTGTGATCAATTTGCCTTTGTGGGCGATTCTCAGCTAAATTTTCTATTTTGGCCTTTAGCGGAGTATTTCGTAGATTCTGAGGTGACTCTGGCATAATTTCTTATTTTAGTCTTCAATAGTTTTTTCGACGATTCTAAGCGTCATTCATGATCTTTTTTATTTGGTCTTTGCCAGTTTTTAAAAACATATTTCGGCGATCCTGAGCGCAATTTTGGATCATTTCTTTGGAAACGTATTTCGAAGATTCTGAATTAAATTTGGGATCATTTTTAATGTGTCCTTTTCTGGACATTGAAAGCGTAGTACGACGTTTCTGAGCTAAATTTGAGATTATATTCCTGTTTGGCCTATGAAAGCTGTTTTCGGCCATTCGAAGCTCGATTTCGGATGATTTTCTATTTCGGCCTTTTCTGGATTTAAAAAACGTCTTTCGACTAATCTAATTATGTTATTCCGAAAATTATTCTGGAACGTACTTTCCCCATTGTGGATCGAATTGAGGGTTTATTTTCTGTGTTAATCTTCTGTGGCCTTTAGAGGTGTTTTTAGCTATTCTGTGCACAGTTAGTTATCTCCCAGACCGTCTCGAGGTACGACGCTGGTCTAGCAAGCCAGTCGTCGTAAATTCGAGTCTCGGCTCGGAAAAGATCGTTAGTGTCAGTATGATCGTAGCGCTAGCCCCGCAATTGTCCTGTAGGGGTAAGTAGGTAAATACGGGCACCTTAAGGGGTTATATACCTTTTTAGTTTTCAAAAAACCGGAAAAAAATTTATTGCATTATCTTCAAATACAACATCTTGAGAACATTTCCACAAATTTTCATAGAGATCTGAGCAATAGGAAGAAAGTTAGAGCGATTTGCAACGCGCCTCGCCACGGCCGCATAAGCTAAACTTGAAACTTTACACGCGATTATCTCGGAATAATTTTTTTTCGGAAAATGACTTTGCCGTGATCCTGATTGCGGGAAAACTAATGAACCGATTTCCTTCATCTTTTTTTTAAATTTTCGTTATAAAATTCGCCGGTCCTTGAACGATCGCTTTTGAAACATACAGTTACATTTTGCCGCAAAATATGTTTTAATGCAATTTTTTGCGCTCAAAACGTGTATTTTTTGGGAAAAACGTCCCCGTTTGCACTGAAAACAAAATATTTGTAAAAGCGATCGTTCAAGGACCTGGCACACTTCTAAACTAATGAAATAATATGAGTTTTTTGATTTCGGTTGATCCGCTGAGTCTCTATCCGGATCACCGCAAGCCTCTGCAAAAAAATGGCGTTTCGGGAAAACGGCCATTACTTCAGTAATAATTGGTATATCTCAAAATCAAATGTATTTTCTTGTTGTCGATAAACTGTACTTTCAGAAAAATACCACTTTGATGCAATGAAAATGGTGCTATGCACTTAAAAATAGATTCAAACTTCCCTTTTTCTCGACCAAAAAGGTATATAACCCTTTAAGGTTTAACCTTATTAAATACTCAAAAAAATATGAGCATGAGCATGAGCATGATTGACTGCCCGCGGTTGCTACTCGGTTATTGCCAGATCAACTGTAAATACACAGAGAACCAACAGATGATGCTTGGGACTAACATTCATCTTCAATGTGTAAAGACTGGTGACCTTAATCTTTATATTAGGCAATACCAGCGCCGGCCGCATCCGAATGCAGGTCAAAGAAGGAGTGTGTATAGGAATATGTTGACGTGATACTCGCTTTATTGGAAGCCGAGAACACCTCTGCACTTCCACGAGAAATCACTGGGATGTTGGAGAAAAGGGTAAGGTTTGCAGCAGGTTCGTTTTGGTGAACGATGCGCTGAGTTCGAGTACCGGGTTCATAATAATAAATATCGCGCGTACGAGTTCATTATACCTTCTACGGAAATCATAACGCGATCAATATGTTAGATGAAGTAACACCGCAAAAATAAAGTGCACGCGAGAATACCGGACCTATGACTCAATCAAGACGGACTCAAATATTTGAACATCTGTTTATGTAGTCATTATGCAACTACCGTAACGTGTCTCCCATTGATTGATCTCAGCTGACTACCAATGTTACGAAAGCTACGAGAGTTGAGTCCACGTTAACGCCCCGCGACTCCTATCACTTCTTCGTGGAGTGACCCTATTTATATAAAAAATTATAACACGTTTATAACCAATCTGTAGAAAATACGATCCATGAAAGGTATCGACGCGAAGTCTCTAGATATTCGGTCACCCGGACATCTGTCTTTGAGCTTAGCAGGTCGACTAACGGCGTTTCTTGTATACTGTTCGTCTGTTCTTAAAAAGCGATTTTTTGATTTGAGACCGATTTAAAGCAGTAATAAACTAGAGAGTGTTGTTAGGGTCACGCACAGGTAAGTGTGGTACATCCTAGTGAAACGCAAAATGGTATACCACACTAAGTGGACGATTCGAACTAACATATCATAAAGTTGGGTTACTACATTTCGAAAACATTTATATGAGCAAAACTCTCCCGGACCGGAGACGCGTTTTACCAAAGCATTGTGCACGACCGCTCAATCCACGACTACCGACGAAGACGCTCGGGAGCACGATATTTCACGCCGATTCTCTATTAGCTGTCGATGCGAGTGTTGCCTATCAAATAGAAAAATTGGCAAAGTTTCATGCATCCAAAGCTCCAATAATTTGAAAAATGCAGATACGCAGATTGACCAAAATATATATCATAAGTTTGTTGACAAAATGTCGAACTAGTCATTATTAGGACATAGTATACAAAAACCTCTGCTCAAAAACTAGAAAAATCGAAAAATTGAATCATAAGATTTCGACTTCGACAAGCAACAATGCACATATTCCAAATTCCACAAACCACAACAGTACTCTCTGGGTGACGAGTTCAAGTAATGTTACGCGTAATGTTGGCTCATTATTAAGCTGAGCGATGGGGACCTTTTTGTCAAACGACATGCGTAAAAGCATATGTAATGTCGAACTCGTCTCCGCGGCGCATTCACACCCGGACTACAGTTTTGTCCTGTACTTTTTTTCACTTTCCGGACTATACTTTTTCTGTATCCGACTACACACCCGAAAGAGACAGGGTGCAGTCTGAAAACACTAATAACAAAACAAATGCTCTCAAATGAAGTACTAAAAATATGACAGCTGAGTGTAGCGTCGCTTGCGTGTTCGTTTTCGAGCTGTAAAGTGTAGTCCAGGACGGTGTAGCACAGCCGCAGAAACGAGCTTGGCACAACATTACAGTATTTCTAAACCCTTTACAAAATGCCAGAACAATTTTACCGTTTCGGATCTGCGTCTATAAAAATTTAGCATGTTTAACAAAACTTTGCTATGGCGTAAAAATAATTATTCAAAAGCTAGTGAAGTCATAAATAGAAAAGGAATGACAATGGACATTAAAACATGGTCATCAGATATATTTCAGTTCAGAAATTCAAGACATTTTTAACATTGGGAAATATCGCAAAATAGATAAACAGTAATCGTGTGGTACACCTTTTCCAGCGGTGCATGAATGAATGACAGAACAGTACGAAAATGCTACGCTGTGGTAGCACACATGAAACATTAAATGACGAACAAATTCATCGCTAAAAACTCATACTATACTGCACACACTACAACACGAAATATAGAAAAAAACAATTTGATTCTTGTCGGTGAAAACTACTACCTTCGAGTCATTTATAAATAAACAAACATGTCTGTAAATGTATGCACTTATCTTAGTCATTGAATCAGCTTTCAGCAAACCAAACATGCCTCCGCTCGCACACAAACAAGTATAGGCAACTTGTTTCTATGGTTACAACTGCCGCTCTCTCAGTTTCTGCCTCTCCCCAGTAAGAATTGTCGGGCCGATGTCGGACCAATTCGCGTCCGATTCTCCGATAGATCGGTCCGACAACGGGTGGACATTTGGCTCAACATCGGTCCGATATCGTGCTCAAATGCAACAAAAATGTCGGACCAGGGTTCATTCGCTCCTAGGGGTTCATTCGTCTTCGTGCGTCGCGGGCGAGAGGGAAGTTTAGTTGTGTTTGTTTTGAAGCAAGTCCGGTGCGGCTGGCATGCGGACTTGGTCAAAACAAACACAACCAAACTTCTCCTGCCGCAAAGAGATCACGATGGCGGGGTGTGCGATTCAATCTTCATTGTATGCGACGCAGCAACGGCGGTGTGCAGGTTGCTTTGTTTTGATTATTTTGATAGCGCGGTTTTGGATTAGAGCGCTTCACTTATTTTAGGATGGTGCATGATTAATTATTTTTATCCACTATATAAAAATGGATTTACGTAACGCAGATTTTATTGATATTATTCCCGCCGTTACTGAGGTGCACAATAAGCACCATCATTTTAAATCGTTTTAAATCAAGAAAGTAAGCGGTGACATGTACATTTTATTGAAAGAAAATATTCGTAGAGTTCGAAGCAATATATTTGTGAAACATTTAGGGTTTCTTAATACATAATTGATATTATTCACATAATGTAAAACGTGGCGACGGGGCTGTGCAATTTATACCTAGTGGTGTGGGATGTAGTAACGGCGGTGTGCAGGTTACTTTGTTTTGATTATTTTGATAGCGCAGTTTTGGTTTAGAGCGCTTCATTTATAGGATGGTGCATGATAAATTATTTTTATCCACTATATAAAAATGGATTTACGAAACGAAGATTTTATTGATATTATTCCCGCCGTCACTGAGGTGCACAATAAGCACCATCATTTTAAATCGTTTTAAATCATGAAAGTAAGCGGTGACATGTACATTTGATTACAAGAAAATATTCGTAGAGTTCGAAGCAATATATTTGTGAAACATTTAGGGTTTTCTTAATAATAAAAATTGTGATATCATTCACATAACGTAAAACGTGGTGGCGGGGCTGTGCGATTCAAACCTCATTGTGTGCGATGCAACAACGCAATGTGCAGGTTGCTTTATTTTGATTATTTCGATAGCGCAGTATTGGATTAGAGCGCTTCATTTATAGGATGGTGCATGATTAATTATTTTTATCCACTATATAAAAATGGATTTACGTAACGCAGATTTTATTGATATTATTCCCGCCGTTACTGAGGTGCACAATAAGCACCATCATTTTAAATTGTTTCAAATCAAAAAAAGTAAGCTGTTACATGTACGTTTTGTTACAAGAAAATATTCGTAGAGTTTGAAGAATATATTTGTGAAACATGTAGGGTTTCTTGAGAATGAAAACTGTGATATCATTCACATAATGTAAAACGTGGCGGCGGGGCTGTGCGAATTATACCGACTGGGGTGCGACGCAACAACGACGATGTGCAGGTTGCTTTGTTTTGATTATTTTGATAGCGCAGTATTGGATTAGAGCACTTCATTTATAGGATGGCGCATGATTAATTATTTTTATCTACTATATAAAAATGAAATTTCGTAACGCCGAGCTTATTGATACTATTCCCGCCGTTTCTAAGGTACACAATAAGCACCATGATTTTAAATCGTCCTTATCAAGAAAGTAAGCAGTGGCATGTATGTTTTATCGCAAGGAAATATTGGTAGAGGTCGAGGCAATATATTTGTGAAACAGTTACGGTTTTGTGATAATAAAAATTGTGATTTTTTTTCTTCATCTAAATGATAAAAATTGTGATATCATTCACATAACATTTAACATGAATAAAACCTGACTTTTTTTCGTTCAACCTTCAACGTTCACCATATAATTCGAAATTCAAAGCGATGGCATGTGGTTGATATTCAGACGAGGCATTCGAGGAGAAATTATAGGTATTTGATTACTAAAGATATAATTCACAAGACTTCGAAAAACATGAAAAACCGTGACTTTTCATGCTTGATTTACCTCTAAATCAAAGTCTGAAGCGATGATTTGTGTTTTTTTTTTCTATAATTAAATGTTTGTTATTGTTTCGGATAGACATGTGTGGGAAAGTTATGGTTTTTTTTTTACTAAAAACTGAGTTTATAATGCAAAATCATGTCTTTTTATGCTCCATTTTTTCTTTAAATCGTAGTTCTTTTTTTTCTACATTAAAATGTTCGGAAAAATATTTGAGGAGAAATATGTTTCACGCATATTTCAAGCAGTTTTGTGAATAATGACTTTTAATGCTCAAACTTCATCTAAATCAACATTAAAAGCGATGATATGTTTTTTTTTTCAAAAAAAATGTTTGATGATGTTTAGAAGAGACATTTGAGGAGAAACAACAGGTACCTGATAACTAAAAATTGAGATATTATTCACCACATAAAACATTCATAATGATGATATTTATTGCGTGATTCGCCTCTAACTCGAATTTCAAAGCAATGACATAAAGTGATTTCTTACATTGAAATGTTCGGTAATGCTTAGCAATGAAATTTAAGGATATATGACAAATGAAGAAAATATGGAAATATATTGCAAATAACTCAATCTGATAAATAAAAATGAGATATTATTCATAAAATTACGAAGACATGTAAAATCATGAAAGTTAGTAGCCCAAAAATTGATAAATTTTAATCACATTAAATCGTTGATTCAAATGTGCACGCGAAGTGATGGTTTTGAATATCCATATTCTAAGCACCGATCTTATTTTTCCGCGTTTCGAACTTATGCGGTTTTTTACGCTAAACGGTGCACTAGATGCGACATTATGCGCACTGTGCATAAGCTAAAAAAATCTAATGTCGCACGCAAAACATTTTTTTTTAATTTTCTGCTGGAACGGTATAATATATGACAAATATATGTGTGCCGCCAATCTCAGACACGAAGCTATTTTCATCAAATACGTAACTACAAACATTGTAACAATCGTGATTTATCTTGCAGATTGTTAGACCTAAACTTAAAAATAAAAAAAAAACAACCCTAAATGGTCATCTTATATCAGCTCCAGCTGCCATATTTAATTTTGTGATGGTAATTTCCGGTTTTTGGCGAACAGCCCAAGGTAGTCAAATACCATCCAATTTTAGTGTTTTCAGAAACAGGATGATGCCCAGAGGCCAGAAATTATTCACAACAGCCCAATAGATTTTGTATTTAAAATGACGATTGGAGTATCAGAGGTGAAACGTAATATTTCTGAAGTGAAGTGCGGCAGAGAAATATAAAAAAAAAAATGATTCGTATAACCGTTATGTGCTTGACGGAGTACCCGGGTACCTTTTAAAGTTTCATAAAACGGAATTTCATAGTTCACTGCAATCAAAGCTCATTGAAAGGGAACTTTTGATAACATTAATTTTTATGTAATAACAATATGCCTAACGGGGTACCCGCGTACCCAAAGATTGTAATTCTTGTAACATTGACAATTATCTTCCGATTTCGACACTTTTAGCATCAAAAGATTCAGTTACTTCTCTGCATTGAAATCAGATTCAGCGGTGCCTCGAAAGAATTTTCTCATTGCCGAAAATCTGGGTTTTCGGAGATATGTTGCAAAACTGAAGAATTTCATGAATTTTCGAGCAGAATCTTATAAAACTACTTCCATAGGCCATTTTTATGGTGTTATAGTGATATTCCTTCGAAATGGCCCTTACGGAACAGATTCCACCGGGGCTTCTAGTGGACATACAAAACAATTGGATAACACAATGTCACATACTATCCATTATGAATATTTTCAAAACCGGTATTATATCTAGAGACTGTCAAACGAACCCCGACGACATTTTGCATTCCAAAATGACCACTTCCGCTATCTGGAAGAGAAACAAATTGACCGAATACGATCGAATATAGATAATTCCGAAATCGGGATGGTGCCTATAGACCGGAAATCAACTCCAGACGCAATTTAGAAAACCGAGATGGTGACTTCCGGTTTCTGGAAAACAGCCATAATTGACTAAATAGCACCCTATATGAGTACTTTCGGAATCTAAATGATGTCCGGAGACCTGAAAACGACCTCAGCGGCCATTTAGAGTATCAAAATGGCGACCTCCGGTTTCTGTAAAAGATTAAAAAATGGCCGAATGCCAGCCAAGATGGGTATATCCGGAACGTGAGACACCAATTGTAATTATTCCAATAATATTATCAAATATTCATAAAAATCCTCAGTTTCAAAACATATTACCGAAAAAAAACGGATTTCCGAGAGTGAGAATTTCTTTTCGGAGCACCGCTGACACTGATTCCAATGGAGATGGTAGAGTTGCTGAATCTTTGAGTACTAAAACTATTGAAATCAGATGAAAATTGTGAAAGTTACAAGAGTTTCAATTTATGGATACCCGGGTACCCGCCGGGCATTTAAGGGTGTTTTTTGTCGAGCACATAACGGTTAATTTCAAATCTATCCCGAGCATCGCCGGAAGGGTTCAACTAGTAAATAATATCGAATCAATTATTATATTTAATAAAAAGTGTGTATCAATATTACAACGTCGCAGGTGTTTGAGTTCATGAATAATTAGACTTGTGTAGGTCATTCGCATTTCCAGGTGCGACAGCCGAAGTGATGACGTGCCTCTAATTTTTAATACAGCGCTATTTCGATCTTGTTCACACCAAACCGCCGTGTAATGTCCGGGACAGTGTTATGTTGTCGCCGTGCGAATGAAAAATATCGTTGCCGACGATATTTTTTGCTTCCCGGAGAGTGCACGGCAGCAACTTGCGATGTTTTTACTAGGGTAATCGCTCTTATATTAATCTCATCACGCCTTTCTGATCAATTTATCGTCAAATTTTACCATATTTTCAACGTAAAACTTTCAACCACTTGACAAAATCGAGAAGCAAATAGATTTACTTTCAAAATTTGCAGAAATTTGACGGGAAATTTAACAAATGAGAGAAATAAGATTAATATAGGTGCACCTAGGTGCTGAGATGAATAATGGAACGATTACCCTATGTGGCAGTGAAATATTTTCGTTCTTTTATTGCATTTGCACCACGGCTTGGACACTGCCCGGAAGCAGTGGGAATAGCGCTTAATTCGCATATAACTTTATATATACAACCCAGAAGTGGACAGGTATGACAAGAGTGGCGCAGAGTCTGAAGCAAGAACAACCAAACGAACCGGTAAACGCTGAACCAAACGAGCAAAATAAATAAACTTTACTACTACGCTAGACTTGTCGGAAAGGGTATTGTAATCATTAAACAAAAGTTCACAATAAATTGAGTTTTTACTCTTTTTGTTTATTTTGATCATTTTCACATCTAACATACCGTAAACAGATTAAATTGAATTAAATTAAGATTTCTTCTTTTTGTTCATTTATTGGAATCATTTCCTGTTAACCACAAGACATGTGTATGTACGCAGCTTTTCAATTGTGTTGGCTTGTTTGCCCGATCGATGTCGCAATCGCTGAATCGTTCGTATCTAAGAAGTAAAATAAAGTAAAAACATAAGCAACTGTTCTCATAACGGGAACATTAAATTTTTACCTTGGCATTCCCGCAGAGGCAAATCTACCAATCCCTTTGGAGCTTCCTGAACTTTCCAGTTGATTGTTGAACCATGCTGTAATGTTGTTCCAAGAGTTTCCACGGAGCTGCTTAGAGGCAACAATTCATCGTCGGTACCAGTTCCAGCAACAGTCGCAATAGTCCTAGCAGCTGCAGTAGTCTCAACGTCTTTTGTCTACCATCGACAATAATTTTACTATGGAAGACATTGTCAGTGACTTCTAAATTTATAAAAAATGCCTGAAAAATTGCTGTTAAGATGCATAACAATGAATGAAAATGACAAACACAGTGTTTTTATTGTTCTGAACAATGATATTTAATGTAAAATTGATGTATTCACAATGAAAAACATAAACCATGTACAATTATAGCAACTTTTAAGTTTTTTTTATGTTATTTTTTTTTTCGGGTGCCCTTGTGCTGGTTCGTTTCACTTAAGTTCGGCATTGGGAAGCTTGAAGCACACCAGATATAGGTCTCAGCTTCCTGTTGACTGCGGCCACATACAGATCCTGCTCGTAATTAATATAAAGCATCCGCTTAACAAAGCGGACTTTGTAGTCTTGCGGCTATGCAGCTCCTCACTTCGAACTACCGATGCTCGTGGTACGCATTTTTTATATTTCAGTCAAATAGCCTAAATATTTTCGATAAAGAATTTATTTTTATCAAACTTATTATTCAATTAGTATGCTATGCAGTATTTTGTTGAGTCATTGATAGAATATTGCATTTTTACAAGAGTAAAAAAATGGTTTGCTCGATTTGATCAGTGAACCAACTTCAGCGTGATTCGAACCAGGATCATTCTTTCTCTGTCATCAATGAGATCAATCAAAGTGTATCATGAAAAAAACTGAAACTGGTTCGAATCAGGTTTAAAAACCCTGCATTTATTCATCTGCTTTGCGCCTCGGCTATGTTCTAGAACTGATGCATTTTTTGTTGTTTTCAATAGAAACGCCTAAACAAGGATTTGAATTTAAAGTTCTTAAGAGTTTATATATACTTGTGTGCTCGCGATCAAAAGTATTTTATCTTTCTTGAGAGTTGAAAAGTTAATGAGTTTTCTTTTAAATAATGAGATCTTACCTTTCTTTTTCAAAAGAAAATATTAATAACTGGACTCACTGGAGTTCATGTACCAAAATATAATTTTTTCGACATTCCTCGCAATGAGCATGATACAGAAAGAACTACTTGTCGGAAACACGAAAAATCCTGTACGCTATACCTGAACGAAGGATTTTGCATCATTAACTTTAAATCGGTTCTACTGCTCAGACATCCTTTAAATCGGTTCTACTGCTCCAGACACCTCCCAGATGGTCTCGAGGAACGATGCTGGCCTAACAAACCAGTCGTCGTAGGTTCGAGTCTCGACTCGGGTGAGACTGTTAGTGTCAGTAGGATCGTAGCGCTAGCCCCGCAATTGTCCCGTACACGAAACAGTTGGCTGCGAAGTCTGTGTATAATAAACAGAAGGTCGAGTTCCGAATCGGAATGTAGCACCAAGGCTTTGCTTTTTTTACTGCTCAGACCATTCTGATTTTTAAAGGAAAAATAATCTAGTCTAAAACATCAAATTTTTTTAATTGCAATTTTTTGAAATTCCGTATCCTTTTAAATAAGAGAAATAAAAAATATATTTCGATTTTTTCTCCTTAACATGAGAGTAACCCCTTTTAGTATAGATTAATTTATTATTGTAAAAATGATGAACGCATACTTAACTTTCCCTGATAGGTGACTGTATTTTTTTGTAAAGAGCAATTCCACAAGAACGGGTCCCCAATTGATTCGACCCTTTTTAATTTGGCTGAAAATTTGCATAGTTGTTTCTATGGGCAAAAGATGTAATTTTGTGCTATTGGTTTAACTTCCTGAAGCACGTCTCATTTTTGGGGAGCTATTTAAAAATGCAATTTTGGAAAGGTATTGGTAATTACAAATATTTTTAGAGCCGCTTAAAAGGTTTTTTGATAGGTATGATGTCTTTGGCAAATATTGTCTTTCCGAAAATATAACTATAATATTTTTTGTTTGAAAAAAAAGGAAGAGAAAAACAAAAAAAAATATTTTAAAAACTCATTTTTTTAATACCGATTTTTTTTATAAAAATACAATAAAATACCTAAACACTGAAATTGGTTCAATCGTGGAGAAATAAAAAACAAATTAAGATGTTTTGGGTTTTTTTTTAATTATTATATTTGGAAGGACCAAATTGTTATCTGCAACTGTGCAGAAGACACTATGCCAATCAAAGAAAACGTTTTAGCTTTAAAAATTGTTCGAATCACCAATAGAGCAGTCTGATTAGTTTCTAATTTTTCTGCTAACTATTTTTTGAAAGAAAAATTTTTTTTTCAGGGTATTTTCTTCGGAAAAAAAATATTATCTACAACTTTGCCGAAGACGACACTACGATCACGAAACTGAGCAATTTTTATTGGCAGTGATGTTTTTTATAACTCAATTGTAACCCTATTCATACGATTGAAATGATTTAATGTTGAAAATGTTACTAAAAACATTTATTCTGCTCGGTGCAATAAGTGAAGTAACCCATAATTGTAGTGATGTTACGTTTTGCGGTGCACAATGGTGGGTCAGTCCATATTTTACACTAAACATGAACACTAAAAATGATTAATTAACAAAAAATGTGTCGCTGCTCGGTGCGCTTCGGTGCAGTGACGATTCCGACGATAACTTATATATTGTTAATACACTCCCAATATAACATGTTTCACTAGCTTTTCAAAAATTAGTTGTTTCAAAAAATTAAACCAAGCACAAAATGACGTCTTTTGCCCATAGAAACGTCTATTGAAATTGATTCCCGTCGATTGTTAAAACGTTTTTTAAGTAGACCGCATTTAAAGATTTAAAGATTTTTTTAAAGAGTCGCGAGAGTTTCCAAAAAACGCGTTAATTTCAAAATCCGCGAGTAAATTCTGAAATTCGCGTAGAAAAATGTTATTTCGTAAAAAATTTTAATCATATCTGCTTAATTCTTTCGAAAAAATTAATAAGAAGTGCTATTTCATATAGGAATAAATATGAAAAAACCCTTAGAAACATATCTCGTAAAATAACGACTTTTTTGGGAAATTCGAGTAAAATACGCGTTAATTCCAAAATTCGTTGTTTACCCACTTTTGAAGTATTTAGAAAAGTTTTGGAATTAATGATGATTCCGGACTCACCATGTTTGTTCCACGTGTCTGGTATTACCCGCGTGAAAAGCGATTTAAACGCCAGTGCATCGGGCATTCCAAGTGAAGTAAAATAAAAAAAAAGAAATATTTATTTTATATCCGTTAAACACAAATTTGAATATATTTTCTATGATTCGATTATCCGGAAAAATCGATAATCCAGAATGATTTTTTTCTATGTTCCTGATAATCGAGTCCGGCCTGTAACGATGAACCACGACAGTCGAAAAGTTAAGAAACTTTATAAAACGCCGACAATTAAAAAAAAACATCAAGCTCATACTGGCATGATATTACCTGTAGCCAATTTTAAACATCATTTAAACTTAGCATGCCCTGGGCCTGTTGACAATTGCAGTTTTCTACAAGTGCTATTCTGCCCATAATTCAAAAATTGGCTAATACGTCATAGGCATCAAATCGATAAAAACGCATTTTAAAGTTTTTCGTCGGTACAACATATTTTGACTGTCGATGACAACATTTTATTGAGTATATCACCCTTCATATATGCTGGAACTTTGCCCTTGAGTTGAAACAGAGAAATCTGCA